>NW_028315355.1:0-40000 GCF_046866305.1 Octopus bimaculoides
GTTCGCAAAAGTTTTGCTTCGTCTCGACGTTTCCATGGAACCTTTGATTTCTTTGTAGGATGCCAAGAAGATTCCGTCCAGATTCTCTGTTGTCGGCTGAATTCCTGATTGTTGTTTCTAAGTTATTTGGGGATGTAAGGTCGGTGGAGTTGCCTCCCCTTGTCCGTCTCTGGTTTGTGTTCGATAAGCCTGGGTTCATTTCTGTGGATGTTTTTGGTTTATTTTCCTTCAGCAAGGGCTTATCCGATGCCTATTCTACGATGAACTGTGTTTCGTAGTTAATAAACAAATTGCTTTGTCTTTGCCAGCCTTGTAGCGAGTTTGTTTCTTCAGCTTCACAAGTTGTTTGCCACAGTTTAAAGACACTTTCCAAGCGTTGACCATCTCAATGTTTCTTTAATTCGTTGTAGATTTCCTCATCTATGTTCTTCAATTTTTCTTCATTGCTCAGCGCTCTAAGCTTAAGCAGTTCTATTTCTGTCTTCATGTTTTCCAAGTGTTAGTTTCTCCCATAATTGTCTTTGTTGGTCCTGTTCGTTTGGAATACGTTTAATTTGGAGTTTATGAGGCAGAATTTAACCAGTGTTCATAAATTTCTGCCTTGTGCTTGTTTTTGATGATGTTCCAGAAAGTAACCTTTCTGGCTTTAAGTTTTTCATTCTATATGTGTATAATGCGGTTTTTAATTGATAGTGGAGGGGGATGGGCTTCTATCTTGTGTATCATCTTTAGGTGGATTTTCATTTAAGCAATTATTATGTGGTAAAGAATGAAGAGTGGTGCATAATTTGGACAAATGTTGATTGAGCTGTTGCAGGGATTGTTCTTTCTCTTCTTTTCTTCTTGTGTGGAGCGAGTGAGTTCATCAGTGTTGCTAATCAAAAGTCTCAAATTCGTGTTCATCTCTCTCAGTTCCTTAAGAGTCTCTTCGTCTCAAGAAGATTAAGTTTGTCCAAAGACACCTGGAAAAGGTTTAGTTTTTGAAAGCATTATATTTCGGTTGCCTACTTCCATGAGAGTTACCTTGTCTGTTGGAATACATTTTTAGATTACTGGCGTGTACAATACATGCTCACACATGTATGTATGTATGTATATATATATATATATATATATATATATCATCATCATCATCATCATCATCGTTTAACGTCTGCTTTCCATGCTAGCATGGGTTGGACGATTTGACTGAGGACTGGTGAAACCGGATGGCAACACCAGGCTCCAGCCTGATTTGGCAGAGTTTCTACAGCTGGATGCCCTTCCTAACGCCAACCACTCAGAGAGTGTAGTGGGTGCTTTTACGTGTCACCCGCACGAAAACGGCCACGCTCGAAATGGTGTCTTTTATGTGCCACCCGCACAAGCCAGTCCAGGGGCACTGGCAACGATCTCGCTCGAAAATCCTACAGGAGCCAGTCAGGCGGTACTGGCAACGGCCACGCTCAAAATGGTGCATCTCATGTGCCACCCGCACAAGAACCAGTCCAGGGGCACTGGCAACGATCTTACTTGGCTTGCCGGGTCTTCTCACACACAGCACATTTCCAAAGGTCTCGGTCCGTAGTCATCGCCTCGGTGAGGCCCAATGTACGAAGGTCTTGCCTCACCACCTCAGCCCAGGTCTTCCTGGGCCTACCTCTTCCACGGGTTCCCTCAACTGTTAGGGTGTGGCACTTTTTCACGCAGCTATCCTCCTCCATTCTCACCACATGTCCTTACCAGCGCAATCGTCTCTCTTGCACGCCACAACTGATGCTTCTAATGTTCAGCTTTTCTCTCAAGATACTTACACTCTGACGGGTATTCACATTGACATTACACATCCAACGGAGCATACTGGCTTCATTCCTTGCGAGCTTACGTATGTCCTCAGCAGTTACAGCCCATGTTTCACTGCCATGTAGCATGGTTGTTCGTACGCATGCATCATACAGTCTGCCTTTTACTCTGAGTGAGAGTCCCTTTGTCGCCAGCAGGGGTAAGAGCTCTCTAAACTTTGCCCAGGCTATTCTTATTCTAGCAGCTACACTTTCAGCGCACCCACCCCCACTACTAACTTGGTCGCCCAGATAGCGGAAGCTATCGACTACCTCTAGTTTTTCACCCTGGAATGAGATAGAAGTTGTTTCCTGTTTGTTTGCAGTCTTTATTGCACCTGAACATCTGCCACAAACAAAAACTAACTTGCTAGTTAACCTGCCTTTGATGTTGCTGCACCTCTTATGTGTCCATAGCTTGCACCGGGTACATCTTATAGAGTTACTACCTACTCCTTTTCTACATACTGAGCAGGGCCATCTACCTGAAGGGGTTTGTGTTTTATCTACCTTCCTACTTATTAGGCCCTTCAATTCTAGACCTTGCTTCCACACCTGAAACTTCTCCTCTAGTTCTGATAGTGACTCCGCAATTAGGGCAAGGTCATCAGCATAGAGGAGCTCCCAGGGGCAACCTGTCTTGAACTCCTCTGTGATTGCCTGGAGGACTATGGTAAATAATAGGGGGCTGAGGACGGAACCTTGGTGGACCCCTACCTCTACCCGGAATTCATTGCTGTACTCATTTCCAACCCTCACCTTACTGGCAGCATCTCTGTACATGGCTCGCACAGCTCTCACTAACCATTCTTCTATCCCAAGTTTCCTCATTGACCACCAGATAAGGGATCGGGGGACCCTGTCAAAGGCTTTCTCCATGTTAACGAAAGCCAGGTACAGAGGTTTATCCTTAGCTAGGTATTTCTCCTGCAACTGTCTCACTAGAAATAAGGCATCAGTAGTGCTTTTACCTGGCACGAACCCAAACTGCATCTCATTTAATTGATTCGCTCCCTAATTAGTTGGGCTATGACCCTCTCTGTAACTTTCATAACCTGATCTAACAGCTTGATGCCTCTGTAATTATTTGTTTCTAAAGCGTCCCCTTTACCTTTGTAGCAGTTGACTATGATGCTGCTACACCAGTCATTGGGTATGACTCCTTCGTGTATCACCTGGTTCGTAATACGGGTGACTAGGCTATAGCCAACACTGCCAGATATTTTGAGCATCTCTGCAGTGATTCCTGATGGGCCGGGGGCTTTCCCGGTCTTCATACTCTTAATTGCTTTATCTACCCTGGTACTATCAACTCGGATAGCTGGTCCCTCTATTGGGTCGACATACGGCAGGCTCTCTTTCTCCCATTCATTCTCTTTATTAAGCAATCTATCGTAGTGGCATCTCCAGACCTCTTTCTTTGCAGCCTCATTTAGTGCAAGCGTACCATCATCCATGCGAACACATTTCTCTCCTACAACATCACTATTCTCTCTCCTACACTGTCTTGCAACACGAAATACCTCGAGTCTTTGGTCCTCACGGCGCAGAACATTGGCAAATCTTTCCTTATCTGCTTCCCCTCTGGCTAAATAAACCTGTCGCCTAGCCTCCCTTCTGGCACATTGGTACAATTCCCTGCTACCACCGTTCTTCCAGTCCTTCCAAGCCTGTTTCTTTTGTCTAATAGCCCTGTCTACCTCCTTGTTCCACCACCACGTTACTCTGGGTTGGGAGGGGACCTTACACCACCCACAAATCTGGTCGGTGGCTTTCAACAGGTTGTCCCGCAGAAATCTCCAATTGTCTTCCACGTTGTATGATGCTTTTTAGCCCATTTCACACACCTGCTGTAAAGCGGTTGGCATTTGGAAGGGCATCCAGCTGTAGAAACCTTGCCAAATCAATTTGAGCGTGGTGCAGCCTCTTAGCTTGCCAGTCCTCAGTCAAACCGTCCATGGGAAGCAGAATTAAATGATGATGCTTTATTCACAATTTTATAAACTTGTCTCTCACGCTTCCCCTCTTTTTCTCTCTTGTTCTTCACTTTTCCCTTCAACCAATCACATGAAGAAGGCATTACAGTCAGACGAAATAACTAAGGAATAAGACTGAGTTAAAAAGAATTCCACGTTTCACTCGCAGCCTCCCCGACTTCAGCCAATCACATGACAGCCTCACGAATGGGCTGAGTAACGGAGGAAGAAGCAGAATTATTATAAGATTGAATTTTCGTTACCAACCCGGCTGAAACTGGCTCTGGCTCCAACTACAAATGTTGTGTTGTTTTTAGAAGTTCTCAATTAAAATCTCCCACCATACCTTAGTCACGTTCTGTTCCTAAAACTGGCTGAATGATAACTGAGTTATTCAACACAGAGCATCTCGAAATAAATGCACCACTGGGAATGATGTATATTGGCTAATACTGGGTTGGGTACACAAGAAAGTTTTAATATAGAGTTGCACATATTAGTGGATGATCAGTTTGTAATTCTGGATCATTTCCTTGTATCCAGAATAATGTGGCTCCTGGCCTTGCCCGGTTCCATGGTGGTAATGTAAAAAGCATCCTGAAAACTATTTATTTATTTACTTATATATTTATTCATTTATTTATTTATGTATTTATTAATTTATATATATATATTTTTTATTTATCTATATTTTTATTTATTTATTTATTTATATATATATATATATATTTATTTATATGGTGTGGCTCCTGGCCTTGCCCAGTTGCTCCCAAGATGTCCAGCCGATGCCAGCAGACAAAATGGATGGTAAATGAGGATAGAATTTATCTATTTTGTATTGTTATTTTGTCTTTTTCGGGATTTGTGGTTTTATTGTCTAATCTTTTTTTCTTTTTTTTTTTTTTTCTTTGTCTTTGCAGCTTTTCCACATAGATGTTGGTATCATCATCATCATCATCATCATCGTTTAACGTCCGCTTTCCATGCTAGCATGGGTTGGACGATTTGACTGAGGACTGGTGAAACCGGATGGCAACACCAGGCTCCAGTCTGATTTGGCAGAGTTTCTACAGCTGGATGCCCTTCCTAACGCCAACCACTCAGAGAGTGTAGTGGGTGCTTTTACGTGTCACCTGCACGAAAACGGCCACGCTCGAAATGGTGTCTTTTATGTACCACCCGCACAAGCCAGTCCAGGGGCACTGGCAACGATCTCGCTCGAAAATCCTACAGGAGCCAGTCAGGCGGTACTGGCAACGGCCACGCTCAAAATGGTGCATCTCATGTGCCACCCGCACAAGAACCAGTCCAGGGGCACTGGCAACGATCTTACTTGGCTTGCCGGGTCTTCTCACGCACAGCCCATTTCCAAAGGTCTCGGTCCGTAGTCATCGCCTCGGTGAGGCCCAATGTACGAAGGTCTTGCCTCACCACCTCAGCCCAGGTCTTCCTGGGCCTACCTCTTCCACGGGTTCCCTCAACTGTTAGGGTGTGGCACTTTTTCACGCAGCTATCCTCCTCCATTCTCACCACATGTCCATACCAGCGCAATCGTCTCTCTTGCACGCCACAACTGATGCTTCTAATGTTCAGCTTTTCTCTCAAGATACTTACACTCTGACGGGTATTCACATTGACATTACACATCCAACGGAGCATACTGGCTTCATTCCTTGCGAGCTTACGTATGTCCTCAGCAGTTACAGCCCATGTTTCACTGCCATGTAGCATGGTTGTTCGTACGCATGCGTCATACAGTCTGCCTTTTACTCTGAGTGAGAGTCCCTTTGTCGCCAGCAGGGGTAAGAGCTCTCTAAACTTTGCCCAGGCTATTCTTATTCTAGCAGCTACACTTTCAGCGCACCCACCCCCACTACTAACTTGGTCGCCCAGATAGCGGAAGCTATCGACTACCTCTAGTTTTTCACCCTGGAATGAGATAGAAGTTGTTTCCTGTTTGTTTGCAGTCTTTATTGCACCTGAACATCTGCCACAAACAAAAACTAACTTGCTAGTTAACCTGCCTTTGATGTTGCTGCACCTCTTATGTGTCCATAGCTTGCACCGGGTACATCTTATAGAGTTACTACCTACTCCTTTTCTACATACTGAGCAGGGCCATCTACCTGAAGGGGTTTGTGTTTTATCTACCTTCCTACTTATTAGGCCCTTCAATTCTAGACCTTGCTTCCACACCTGAAACTTCTCCTCTAGTTCTGATAGTGACTCCGCAATTAGGGCAAGGTCATCAGCATAGAGGAGCTCCCAGGGGCAACCTGTCTTGAACTCCTCTGTGATTGCCTGGAGGACTATGGTAAATAATAGGGGGCTGAGGACGGAACCTTGGTGGACCCCTACCTCTACCCGGAATTCATTGCTGTACTCATTTCCAACCCTCACCTTACTGGCAGCATCTCTGTACATGGCTCGCACAGCTCTCACTAACCATTCTTCTATCCCAAGTTTCCTCATTGACCACCAGATAAGGGATCGGGGGACCCTGTCAAAGGCTTTCTCCATGTCAACGAAAGCCAGGTACAGAGGTTTATCCTTAGCTAGGTATTTCTCTTGCAACTGTCTCACTAGAAATAAGGCATCAGTAGTGCTTTTACCTGGCACGAACCCAAACTGCATCTCATCTAAATTGATTCGCTCCCTAATTAGTTGGGCTATGACCCTCTCTGTAACTTTCATAACCTGATCTAACAGCTTGATGCCTCTGTAATTATTTGTATCTAAAGCGTCCCCTTTACCTTTGTAGCAGTTGACTATGATGCTGCTACACCAGTCATAGGGTATGACTCCTTCGTGTATCACCTGGTTCGTAATACGGGTGACTAGGCTATAGCCAACACTGCCAGATATTTTGAGCATCTCTGCAGTGATTCCTGATGGGCCGGGGGGGGGGGGGGGTATACATTACATAAATGTGTATGTGCGTGTGTGTGTACAACATGTCCATATACGCATGCATATATACACAGACTGAGAGAAGAAGAAGAGGAGAAGGGGAGTTAGCTGCCTGCTTATATTTGTACTGATGATGTTATTGAAATTACAATAATTATTATTCTTATTAATCTCCCTTCCAACATTCTTGCCTCCTGTTTTCATTTCTTCCTTATTCCTCCTCTTCCTCCCCATCATACCACAACCTCTGACCCCTTGCTGCTTCTCCTTAACCATTTATAGACACGCTCGTGCACATAGACGTCATCTGCCAAATTTCTTTTCTGCTGTGGTGGCGGCAGTGCTGGTGTTGTCCTTTTCTCTCACTATCAGCTTGGTGTAATAATATTTTTCCTTCATAAATGGTAGCTGACCGCACCATACAGTAAGGTTTTAGCAAAGTTGTATTGGAATAATGGGGCTGGGGAGCAGGACATCTTTAAAAATGTGTGTGTGCATGCGTCTTTCTGTAAAAATATATACAAGTTGGGGGGGGGCCAAAGGTCATGTGCCAAGATTAAGACTCTAATATCTCTATTGCACATTTCAAAAACAACCCATTTATATTTAATTAGAAAGCAAAACAAATTAGCAAATGTCTGTAGCTTTTATTCTTCGTTGCATGAGGAATATCAACTCCCTGTGACAATGTGTGCACAAATTTCTTTGGACTTTTTTTCTTTTTAAAGCCTCTTTCTGACAGAGACATCTCGGTGGTGAGGGGTCCACTTTGCTATGTGTTGGGCACACCGTATTGCATGAACTTCTCGAACAAATTGACCGGCCGTTGTATGCGATGTTGCTTTTTCTCACGATGCTTTTGGTTGGAGATGTCCACAACTGTTCTGTTCTGTTTTGTTGCACCATCGCAACCAGACTGAAAAACAAGTCCAATGTGCTCCGGAATTGTCAAAGACGCGTTTCAGTTTTTCTAAAATGGAGTGAAATAAAATAATAATAATAATGATTTCTTGTTACTCTTATCAAACTCATTGGGCCCCAGGTTAAGCTAAACTCTCCTTATTCTCCCCACCAAAGTGAGGGAGTTTGTGTGTGCTCAATGTTTTCCCATTAGATAGTCTGGTAGGTCTGTTGTCCCTTCATTTAGTTCCTTAGCCATCATAACTGCCCCCGTTTCTCTCTCTCTCTCTCTCTCTGCCTCTTCAGTATGTATGTGTTGGGGGAGTCTGTAATGTCGTCATGGTTACTGTTTTTTTTTTCGTTTGTTTTTTCACCACCACAGCTTTACTATTAACAATATTTCAGTCGCATTTTTAAATCTGATAATTTCAGGGCAGGAAACTCATGATTGTCACCTCATCCCTCCCTCCCTCCTTATTTCTAATATCTTTCTAAATTCTGTTGCTACAACTACTTTGACGACCACCACCACCACCCACAAGTACTGCTACTACTACTACTACTACTGTCATGTCTCTGAATCGGCAGAGCGTCAGACAAAAGGTGCTTTATGGGTAGGTAAGTCTGTTTCCCTTGCTAGCTTTGAATCTGTCAAAATACAGGATGGGCCCAAAGTCACACACTGAGACCCCCCTCTCCCCCATATTTCAAAAACAGCACTTTATGGTTAATTACAACACAAAACTAATTAGGAAATGTCAACATCCTGATTACAAGGGTTCGAAACATTCACCATTTGCAGATTTTTTTATTGTTTGTTGTACAAGGAACAGAATTTCCTGCAGAGATCTTTGCACAGGTAGGGGAGGGGGCAACCATTGGTATTTGTCCTGCACACTGCATGTTGCATGGACTCTTTGCACTAATCAGGCGCAGGCTGTGTGGTAAAGAAGCTTGCTTTCCAACCACATGGTTCCTGGTTCAGTCCCACTGTGTGGCACTTTAAATAAGTGTCCACTAAGCCTCGGGCCAACCAAAGCCTTGCGAGTGGATTTGGTTGACAGAAACTGAAAGAAGCCCGTCGTGTGTATATATATATATATATATGTGTGTATGTACATGTGAGTGTATCTGTCTGTCCCTGCCACCATTGTTTGATAGCCGATGGTGTGTTTACGTCCCCCGTAACTTAGCAGTTTGGCAAAAGAGATAGAATAAGTACTAGGCTTAGAAAAAATAATTCCTAGAGTCAATTTGTTCGACTGAGAGGCAGTGCTCCAGCATGGCTGCAGTCATGTGACTGAAACAAATAAAACAATAATCGACCAACAGTGTTTCAATGTTACACAAAATAATAATGATGATTAATAGTAGTATAAGATGTTATATTTTCGTGTGTGACTTTTGGCCCACCCTGTACCCAGAAATATGACCACCACCACAAAAAATAATAATTTTTTTTGCTATTGAAGTATCGAACGGGGTAGACAACTCTAGATATGTTTTGCTCTTATTTGACCTCCGTGAATTACAGCTTGTTTTTGCCAGATGGTAAGATGCATCTGTATACACACACATGTACATACATGCTGCTGCATGCAGATAGAGAGATTTGTAAGCCTAATACTTATTCTCTTTTGCCGAAACCACTAAGTTACGGGGACGTAAACACACCAGCATCGATTGTCAAGCGATGGTGGGGGGACAAACACAGACACACAAACACACCTACATATTTTGAGGGAGGGGAGTAGTCGATTATGTTGACCCCCTAGCGTTTTAATTACCCTAACCCTTATAGGTTGAAAGGAACAGTCGACATCGGCGGAATTTGAACTCAGAACGTAAAGACGGACTGAACACCGTTAAGCACTTTCTCCGGCGTGCTAACGATTCTGCCTTTAAAAATAATAATAATGTTCGTAATCCTTTCAATTATACGCATGGGCGGGGGCAGTTAATTACGTTGACCCCTCAATGTTCGTCTTTTAATTAATAATCGGTCCCAGAAGGATCTTAGAAGCTAAAACACATTCGTCCAGCGAAATAAAGATTCTGATCGCAGAGAAACAAAGGGAAGTAACTCGGAGAAGCCAGAGTAAAATAGAGACGTTACAGATAGATGGCGCTGGTGTTTGTTGTTGGTTTGTCATAGCAATGGCGGTGAAGATGGCGGTAGGAACTCGTTAAAATTACTCTTTTCCTTGTTTCAGTCCTTTTGACTGCGTCCAAGCTGGAGCACCGCCTTTATAGTCGGTCAAATCGACCGCAGGACTTACTCTTTGTAAGCCTGGTACTTATTCTATCGGTCTCTTTTGCCGAAACCGCTAATTTACGTTGACGTAAACACACCAGCATCGGTTGTCAAGCGATGTTGGGAGGTGGGGACAAACAGACACACAAACATACATATATACAACGGGCTTCTTTCAGTTTCCGCCTACCAAATCCACTCCTTACGGTCTTTATTTCTTTCTCTGTCTTATTTCTTTGACCGGTTTCAGTCAGTATTTGTATCCGCCATCACTTGTTTACAACCCCAGGACCAGACATTTTATTTTCTTTTCGATAATTTATTAAGTTTGATTCGTTCGACGAAAACCGTTCACAGGGAACACGTCTGTGGAATGCACAGCCACTTAAACATTAATTTCACCGTGCCCCAGTCCACTTACCTGGCAAAAATCACTTACACCTGTAATTCAAAGGGACCAGCCTTGTCACATTGTATTTCTTTGTAAATTACGTGAAGAAGACGTGTCTGCGGAGTACTGAGCCACTTGCATGCTAATTTTCTGTTGATTGAATTGTAATCGATATGTCACTTTCGCTTCATACTGTTTTATTGACCTTGAAAAATAAAGCTGACAAATATATACACATACATTACTAGATTCATAATATATACACATACATACATTACTCCATTCATAATACACATACACCTTACTAGATTCATAATATACATACACTACTAGATTCATAATATATACACACACACTCTCACTACTAGATTTATAATATATACACACAAGCATATACATTACTCGATTCATAATATTTACACACACACACACACACACATTACTAGATTCATAATATATACACACAAGCACATACATTACTAGATTCATAATATATACATACATAACTCGATTCATAATATATGCACACACGTTGCTCGATTCATAATATGTACACACACCTTACTAGATTCATAATATATACACATACATACATTACTCGATTCATAATATATACACATACATACATTACTCCATTCATAATACACACACACCTTACTAGATTCATAATATATACACACACACTCTCACTACTAGATTTATAATATATACACACAAGCATATACATTACTCGATTCATAATATTTACACACACACACACACACACATTACTAGATTCATAATATATACACACAAGCACATACATTACTCAATTCATAATATATACACATACATTACTCGATTCATAATATATACACATATATTACGCTATTCATAATATATACACATACATTACTCGATTCATAATATATACACAGACATTATAGACACTAAATTATCATACTTAAATGTTGTAGAAACTTGAAAAATAAAGCTGACAAAGCCAGGATTCGAAATCACAAAGTAGATATAGTTTTATTTTATTTATCTCTTGACCACCAAACAGAATGGAAAATGCAGAGAGTTACCTCCCTTGAAACCAACGCGACAAGATCCAATTGTTCCCTAAGCATTTCCAAAATGTAATATTTATTTAATTATCGTAATTAAAAATATTATTTAATTACCTGGAAATAATAATAAAAAATGTGTAGGAAACCCGGTGTCTTTCCGATAACCAGAAAATCGAAAAATACGGGAGGAGTATGTTCAAAAAACAAAAAAAATGACGCCATTATAAGGCCTCCCCCCCTTAAAAATTTTTCCGGGTTTTGACACTTTAGCGACATCAAATCTCGAAAATCTTCTGGAGAAAATCTGGGGAACCGATGTCGCTAAAGTGTCAAAACTTAGAAAATTTTGACACTTTAGCGACATCGGTTCCCCAGATTTCCTCCAGAAGATTTTCGAGATTTGATGTCGCTAAAGTGTCAAAACCCGGAAAAATTTTTAAAGGAGGGGGGCCTTATAATGGCGTCGTTTTTTTTGTTTTTAGCTACTCCTCACCTATTGGTTATACTATTGACATTATTACCTTCCGCGCGTCCCACGATGGGATTTTCTGGATTAAGACTTGTTTTCTTCTTCCTGTTGCAGTCGATTCTTCTTCTTTGCATAATTTTTGTGGTTTTTATTTTATTTATTCAACAAAAAACATCTTTAAATGATTTTTTTTATTCGAGAAAAACATATTTTCGATGATAAAAAAGACTATGTAGACATTCTTTTATTTGTTTTCAGTCAATTGACTGCAGCCATGTCAGTCAAACCAATTCGACCCCAGGACATACACTTTGTAAGTCTAGTACCGTCTCTTTTTGCTAAACATACCAACATTGGTTGCCAAGCGATGGTGGAGAGACAAACATACACATAGATACGACAGGCTTCCTCCAGGCCTTGATTGGCCTGAGGCTATAAGTAGAAGACACTTTCCCATCGCTTGACAACCAATGTTGGTGTGTTTACGTCCCCCATAACTTAGCAGTTTAACAAGAGACCAATAGAATAATAAGTACTAGGCTTCAGAAGTCCCAGGGTTGATTTGCTCCAACATGGCCACAGTCAAAATAATTCACTACAGCTAGAATCCTTTTGTCCAAAGACGAAAGGGATCAGGACCACACAGCAGGTGGACCCACCAGTCAAATAAAAAAAAAGACAAACACTGTAAGTGGGAGGGTCAATACTTTTTTTTTTTTCCCTCTCAAAATAGAGTTGAAATTGAAATGATGAAGGAAGAGGTATGTATACATGATAGAAGGGGGGAGTGATTGGCATGGAGTGGATGGGAGGAAGAAGAAAAAGGACCCTTGACCACTAGTTGCTTCTGCTGTCACCTTCCATCAACCACTTACTAAGGTGCACTTAGACATCCACTAACCCAAACTGCTGTTACTACCACCACAACCAGTTACTATGGTAATGATCCAAGTTGTTAATGGTTACAACAGCTTCTGCTGTGCTTCACACTACTCCCACCACAACTACTAACCTCTCCCTCGCTAGATATAGTGACCAATCAACCCTTCCGTTCTAATTGCTTTGAATAAAGAATGAAAAAAAAAAACAATAGATTAAAATGCTAGATATTCCCCTCTAAGACGAGATGGCCATGGTTGGAACACTGCCCCAGAGTTAAAACTACCACTGACTTTTATTACAGAAGTTACATCCATAACGAGAGAAGAAGTAATTAAGTATGAAGGTTCATTTGAAGAGAACGAACCCAACAAAGGTAAATTAAATGAGAAAGAAGGTTTAGAAATTAAAATAAATTGCAATAGTGGGGGGGACAACCTTGGATAGGTTTCAGTGTTATTGACCTCCTCAAGCAACCAGACAATAACTAAGATCACACAAGATTTATACATATACATTTAGATATATATATACACACAAAACGGGGTCTCTTCCTGCCAAGGGTTCCAGATGAGACTACTTCACGGCAGGTGAGAGCAGCAGTGATCAGACTCTCTCATGTTCCAAATAATAGTGTAGCACAGGCAACGGTGGTGCCCCAGCATGACCACAGCTTTAAATATGTTTAAAGACTAGAGATATACATGTGCAATGAAGTATGTGTGCACAGAATTTATATATCTCGCACCATGCACACACAATGTAATTCCGTGTGCACTCAAATCTCTATCTGCATGCAGCAGCATGTATGTACATGTGTGTGTATACAGATGCATCTTACCATCTGGCAAAAACAAGCTGTAATTCACGGAGGTCAAATAAGAGCAAAACATATCTAGAGTTGTCTACCCCGTTCGATACTTCAATAGCAAAAAAAATTATTATTTTTTGTGGTGGTGGTCATATTTCTGGGTACAGGGTGGGCCAAAAGTCACACACGAAAATATAACATCTTATACTACTATTAATCATCATTATTATTTTGTGTAACATTGAAACACTGTTGGTCGATTATTGTTTTATTTGTTTCAGTCACATGACTGCAGCCATGCTGGAGCACTGCCTCTCAGTCGAACAAATTGACTCTAGGAATTATTTTTTCTAAGCCTAGTACTTATTCTATCTCTTTTGCCAAACTGCTAAGTTACGGGGGACGTAAACACACCATCGGCTATCAAACAATGGTGGCAGGGACAGACAGATACACTCACATGTACATACACACATATATATATATATATATACACACGACGGGCTTCTTTCAGTTTCTGTCAACCAAATCCACTCGCAAGGCTTTGGTTGGCCCGAGGCTTAGTGGACACTTATTTAAAGTGCCACACAGTGGGACTGAACCAGGAACCATGTGGTTGGAAAGCAAGCTTCTTTACCACACAGCCTGCGCCTGATTAGTGCAAAGAGTCCATGCAACATGCAGTGTGCAGGACAAATACCAATGGTTGCCCCCTCCCCTACCTGTGCAAAGATCTCTGCAGGAAATTCTGTTCCTTGTACAACAAACAATAAAAAAATCTGCAAATGGTGAATGTTTCGAACCCTTGTAATCAGGATGTTGACATTTCCTAATTAGTTTTGTGTTGTAATTAACCATAAAGTGCTGTTTTTGAAATATGGGGGAGAGGGGGGTCTCAGTGTGTGACTTTGGGCCCATCCTGTATTTTGACAGATTCAAAGCTAGCAAGGGAAACAGACTTACCTACCCATAAAGCACCTTTTGTCTGACGCTCTGCCGATTCAGAGACATGACAGTAGTAGTAGTAGTAGTAGCAGTACTTGTGGGTGGTGGTGGTGGTCGTCAAAGTAGTTGTAGCAACAGAATTTAGAAAGATATTAGAAATAAGGAGGGAGGGAGGGATGAGGTGACAATCATGAGTTTCCTGCCCTGAAATTATCAGATTTAAAAATGCGACTGAAATATTGTTAATAGTAAAGCTGTGGTGGTGAAAAAACAAACGAAAAAAAAAACAGTAACCATGACGACATTACAGACTCCCCCAACACATACATACTGAAGAGGCAGAGAGAGAGAGAGAGAGAGAAACGGGGGCAGTTATGATGGCTAAGGAACTAAATGAAGGGACAACAGACCTACCAGACTATCTAATGGGAAAACATTGAGCACACACAAACTCCCTCACTTTGGTGGGGAGAATAAGGAGAGTTTAATAAGAGTAACAAGAAATCATTATTATTATTATTTTATTTCACTCCATTTTAGAAAAACTGAAACGCGTCTTTGACAATTCCGGAGCACATTGGACTTGTTTTTCAGTCTGGTTGCGATGGTGCAACAAAACAGAACAGAACAGTTGTGGACATCTCCAACCAAAAGCATCGTGAGAAAAAGCAACATCGCATACAACGGCCGGTCAATTTGTTCGAGAAGTTCATGCAATACGGTGTGCCCAACACATAGCAAAGTGGACCCCTCACCACCGAGATGTCTCTGTCAGAAAGAGGCTTTAAAAAGAAAAAAAGTCCAAAGAAATTTGTGCACACATTGTCACAGGGAGTTGATATTCCTCATGCAACGAAGAATAAAAGCTACAGACATTTGCTAATTTGTTTTGCTTTCTAATTAAATATAAATGGGTTGTTTTTGAAATGTGCAATAGAGATATTAGAGTCTTAATCTTGGCACATGACCTTTGGCCCCCCCCCCAACTTGTATATATTTTTACAGAAAGACGCATGCACACACACATTTTTAAAGATGTCCTGCTCCCCAGCCCCATTATTCCAATACAACTTTGCTAAAACCTTACTGTATGGTGCGGTCAGCTACCATTTATGAAGGAAAAATATTATTACACCAAGCTGATAGTGAGAGAAAAGGACAACACCAGCACTGCCGCCACCACAGCAGAAAAGAAATTTGGCAGATGACGTCTATGTGCACGAGCGTGTCTATAAATGGTTAAGGAGAAGCAGCAAGGGGTCAGAGGTTGTGGTATGATGGGGAGGAAGAGGAGGAATAAGGAAGAAATGAAAACAGGAGGCAAGAATGTTGGAAGGGAGATTAATAAGAATAATAATTATTGTAATTTCAATAACATCATCAGTACAAATATAAGCAGGCAGCTAACTCTTCTTCTCTCAGTCTGTGTATATATGCATGCGTATATGGACATGTTGTACACGCACATACACATTTATGTAATGTATAATGTTATATATACCAACATCTATGTGGAAAAGCTGCAAAGAAAAAAAAAGAAAAAAAAATTAGACAATAAAACAATACAAAATAGATAAATTCTATCCTCATTTACCATCCATTTTGTCTGCTGGTATCGGCTGGACATCTTGGGAGCAACTGGGCAAGGCCAGGAGCCACACCATATAAATAAATATATATATATATATATATAAATAAATAAATAAATAAAAATATAGATAAATAAAAAATATATATATATAAATTAATAAATACATAAATAAATAAATGAATAAATATATAAGTAAATAAATAAATAGTGTTCAGGATGCTTTTTACATTACCACCATGGAACCGGGCAAGGCCAGGAGCCACATTATTCTGGATACAAGGAAATGATCCAGAATTACAAACTGATCATCCACTAATATGTGCAACTCTATATTAAAACTTTCTTGTGTACCCAACCCAGTATTAGCCAATATACATCATTCCCAGTGGTGCATTTATTTCGAGATGCTCTGTGTTGAATAACTCAGTTATCATTCAGCCAGTTTTAGGAACAGAACGTGACTAAGGTATGGTGGGAGATTTTAATTGAGAACTTCTAAAAACAACACAACATTTGTAGTTGGAGCCAGAGCCAGTTTCAGCCGGGCTGGTAACGAAAATTCAATCTTATAATAATTCTGCTTCTTCCTCCGTTACTCAGCCCATTCGTGAGGCTGTCATGTGATTGGCTGAAGTCAGGGAGGCTGGGAGTGAAACGTGGAATTCTTTTTAACTCAGTCTTATTCCTTAGTTATTTCGTCTGACTGTAATGCCTTCTTCATGTGATTGGTTGAAGGGAAAAGTGAAGAACAAGAGAGAAAAAGAGGGGAAGCGTGAGAGAGAAGTTTATAAAATTGTGAATAAAGCATCATCATTTAATTCTGCTTCCCATGGACGGTTTGACTGAGGACTGGCAAGCTAAGAGGCTGCACCACGCTCAAATTGATTTGGCAAGGTTTCTACAGCTGGATGCCCTTCCAAATGCCAACCGCTTTACAGCAGGTGTGTGAAATGGGCTAAAAAGCATCATACAACGTGGAAGACAATTGGAGATTTCTGCGGGACAACCTGTTGAAAGCCACCGACCAGATTTGTGGGTGGTGTAAGGTCCCCTCCCGACCCAGAGTAACGTGGTGGTGGAACAAGGAGGTAGACAGGGCTATTAGACAAAAGAAACAGGCTTGGAAGGACTGGAAGAACGGTGGTAGCAGGGAATTGTACCAATGTGCCAGAAGGGAGGCTAGGCGACAGGTTTATTTAGCCAGAGGGGAAGCAGATAAGGAAAGATTTGCCAATGTTCTGCGCCGTGAGGACCAAAGACTCGAGGTATTTCGGGTTGCAAGACAGTGTAGGAGAGAGAATAGTGATGTTGTAGGAGAGAAATGTGTTCGCATGGATGATGGTACGCTTGCACTAAATGAGGCTGCAAAGAAAGAGGTCTGGAGATGCCACTACGATAGATTGCTTAATAAAGAGAATGAATGGGAGAAAGAGAGCCTGCCGTATGTCGACCCAATAGAGGGACCAGCTATCCGAGTTGATAGTACCAGGGTAGATAAAGCAATTAAGAGTATGAAGACCGGGAAAGCCCCCGGCCCATCAGGAATCACTGCAGAGATGCTCAAAATATCTGGCAGTGTTGGCTATAGCCTAGTCACCCGTATTACGAACCAGGTGATACACGAAGGAGTCATACCCAATGACTGGTGTAGCAGCATCATAGTCAACTGCTACAAAGGTAAAGGGGACGCTTTAGATACAAATAATTACAGAGGCATCAAGCTGTTAGATCAGGTTATGAAAGTTACAGAGAGGGTCATAGCCCAACTAATTAGGGAGCGAATCAATTAAATGAGATGCAGTTTGGGTTCGTGCCAGGTAAAAGCACTACTGATGCCTTATTTCTAGTGAGACAGTTGCAGGAGAAATACCTAGCTAAGGATAAACCTCTGTACCTGGCTTTCGTTGACATGGGGAAAGCCTTTGACAGGGTCCCCCGATCCCTTATCTGGTGGTCAATGAGGAAACTTGGGATAGAAGAATGGTTAGTGAGAGCTGTGCGAGCCATGTACAGAGATGCTGCCAGTAAGGTGAGGGTTGGAAATGAGTACAGCAATGAATTCCGGGTAGAGGTAGGGGTCCACCAAGGTTCCGTCCTCAGCCCCCTATTATTTACCATAGTCCTCCAGGCAATCACAGAGGAGTTCAAGACAGGTTGCCCCTGGGAGCTCCTCTATGCTGATGACCTTGCCCTAATTGCGGAGTCACTATCAGAACTAGAGGAGAAGTTTCAGGTGTGGAAGCAAGGTCTAGAATTGAAGGGCCTAATAAGTAGGAAGGTAGATAAAACACAAACCCCTTCAGGTAGATGGCCCTGCTCAGTATGTAGAAAAGGAGTAGGTAGTAACTCTATAAGATGTACCCGGTGCAAGCTATGGACACATAAGAGGTGCAGCAACATCAAAGGCAGGTTAACTAGCAAGTTAGTTTTTGTTTGTGGCAGATGTTCAGGTGCAATAAAGACTGCAAACAAACAGGAAACAACTTCTATCTCATTCCAGGGTGAAAAACTAGAGGTAGTTGATAGCTTCCGCTATCTGGGCGACCAAGTTAGTAGTGGGGGTGGGTGCGCTGAAAGTGTAGCTGCTAGAATAAGAATAGCCTGGGCAAAGTTTAGAGAGCTCTTACCCCTGCTGGCGACAAAGGGACTCTCACTCAGACTAAAAGGCAGACTGTATGACGCATGCGTACGAACAACCATGCTACATGGCAGTGAAACATGGGCTGTAACTGCTGAGGACATACGTAAGCTCGCAAGGAATGAAGCCAGTATGCTCCGTTGGATGTGTAATGTCAATGTGAATACCCGTCAGAGTGTAAGTATCTTGAGAGAAAAGCTGAACATTAGAAGCATCAGTTGTGGCGTGCAAGAGAGACGATTGGGCTGGTATGGACATGTGGTGAGAATGGAGGAGGAGAGCTGCGTGAAAAAGTGCCACACCCTAACAGTTGAGGGAACCCGTGGAAGAGGTAGGCCCAGGAAGACCTGGGCTGAGGTGGTGAGGCAAGACCTTCGTACATTGGGCCTCACCGAGGCGATGACTACGGACCGAGACCTTTGGAAATGTGCTGTGCGTGAGAAGACCCGGCAAGCCAAGTAAGATCGTTGCCAGTGCCCCTGGACTGGTTCTTGTGCGGGTGGCACATGAGATGCACCATTTTGAGCGTGGCCGTTGCCAGTACCGCCTGACTGGCTCCTGTAGGATTTTCGAGCGAGATCGTTGCCAGTGCCCCTGGACTGGCTTGTGCGGGTGGCACATAAAAGACACCATTTCGAGCGTGGCCGTTTTCGTGCGGGTGACACGTAAAAGCACCCACTACACTCTCTGAGTGGTTGGCGTTAGGAAGGGCATCCAGCTGTAGAAACTCTGCCAAATCGGGCTGGAGCCTGGTGTTGCCATCCGGTTTCACCAGTCCTCAGTCAAATCGTCCAACCCATGCTAGCATGGAAAGCAGACGTTAAACGATGATGATGATGATATATATATATATATATATATATATATATATATATATATATATACATACATACATACATACATGTGTGAGCATGTATTGTACACGCCAGTAATCTAAAAATGTATTCCAACAGACAAGGTAACTCTCATGGAAGTAGGCAACCGAAATATAATGCTTTCAAAAACTAAACCTTTTCCAGGTGTCTTTGGACAAACTTAATCTTCTTGAGACTCTTAAGGAACTGAGAGAGATGAACACGAATTTGAGACTTTTGATTAGCAACACTGATGAACTCACTCGCTCCACACAAGAGGAAAAGAAGAGAAAGAACAATCCCTGCAACAGCTCAATCAACATTTGTCCAAATTATGCACCACTCTTCATTCTTTACCACATAATAATTGCTTAAATGAAAATCCACCTAAAGATGATACACAAGATAGAAGCCCATCCCCCTCCACTATCAATTAAAAACCGCATTATACACATATAGAATGAAAAACTTAAAGCCAGAAAGGTTACTTTCTGGAACATCATCAAAAACAAGCACAAGGCAGAAATTTATGAACACTGGTTAAATTCTGCCTCATAAACTCCAAATTAAACGTATTCCAAACGAACAGGACCAACAAAGACAATTATGGGAGAAACTAACACTTGGAAAACATGAAGACAGAAATAGAACTGCTTAAGCTTAGAGCGCTGAGCAATGAAGAAAAATTGAAGAACATGGATGAGGAAATCTACAACGAATTAAAGAAACATTGAGATGGTCAACGCTTGGAAAGTGTCTTTAAACTGTGGCAAACAACTTGTGAAGCTGAAGAAACAAACTCGCTACAAGGCTGGCAAAGACAAAGCAATTTGTTTATTAACTACGAAACACAGTTCATCGTAGAATAGGCATCGGATAAGCCCTTGCTGAAGGAAAATAAACCAAAAACATACACAGAAATGAACCCAAGCTTATCGAACACAAACCAGAGACGGACAAGGGGAGGCAACTCCACCGACCTTACATCCCCAAATAACTTAGAAACAACAATCAGGAATTCAGCCGACAACAGAGAATCTGGACGGAATCTACTTGGCATCCTACAAAGAAATCATAGGTTCCATGGAAACGTCGAGACGAAGCAAAACTTTTGCGAACCAATCCACCCCACATCATCTCACAATAAATGGAAGAATTTACCTTCGAGACTTGGTTACTTCGATCAGAGAGGGTGGGTCGATTCTGGATTGTCGAATGCTTTTCATAGACTTCGTTTAAATATATCTTGCTAGACATCAATCCGTCCCTTGTCACACTCAATCAGTAAAGCTAGCTGCGTGTCTTTAGCCGCAGGTATACGTACGAAATGTATGGGGGGTTTTTTCTCATGTTCCTTTCTTTCTTTTACTTGTTTCATTCATTAGACTGCGGCCATGCTGGAGCAGCGCCTTAAAGTTTTTTTTATATAATATATACTAGCCTCCCTCTTTCACACGATGCTACACACAGCATATATGTTTGTATATATATATATACACCAGCTGCCTTAACTCGTACAAGTCAGTGGATCAGTGGGTATAAGCAGGTGTGTGAAATGGGCTAAAAAGCTTGGTTCATCTGTCACATGGGTCCTCTCGCAACATTTATACTGTCCACTTAGGATACACCGACCTAACCTCTGGCCAGAACCTAACGCCAATTTCCCTGAACTCTTGCGGGGTCACCATGTCTGTCCCAAGCGAAAGCCCAAAAGCAAAAGTCATACGCACTAGTTGTCCTTCTGCTCACATGTCTGTCTTACTTGCAAGGCCCCTTGACCGTTCATACGTCATCACTTACCTTATACTTCCAGCCTATCCCACCATCTTTGTCATATATTATGTGTAGTAAGAGGCTTGCTTCCCAACCACATGGTTCTGGGTTCAGTCTCACTGCGTGCCACCTTGAGCAAGTGTCTTCTGCTATAGTCTCAAGCCGACCAAAGCCTTGTGAGTGGTTTTGGTGGATGGAAACTGAAAGAAGCCCATCGAATATATATGTGTGTGTGTGTCTCCTCATGTCTGTGTGTCTGTCTCCCATCACTGCTTGATAACTGGTGTTGGTGTTTATGCTCCTATAACCTAGCAGTTCAGCAAAGCAGACCAAAATAAGTGCTGGATTCGATTCATTCGACTAAAACAGAATTTTTCAAGGCCATCACTTAGGGGCCGGTGTCGGTTTTTTGACATCCCTATAATGTAGTGGTTTTGTAAAAGGAGATTTATAAAAAAAAGAAAGAAACACCTCCTGTGTTCATAATGTCTACATACATACACACTCACACAAACATGTATATGGGCATACACACACAAACATATATGTGCATGTACGTACTCATATGTATACACATATCCACACTCCAAACACTATTATGACAACTTACTGATTGTCCTCCAAGTAAATGCATAAACTACGGTTTAAGCAACATATTACCTGCCTCTGGACGCCCTCTTCCCATGACGGTACCCATACAGGTGATCCCCAGGAGTGCCTCCGGATTTAAACATCCCCTGGTTGCTTGGATGCTTCAGACTACCCCTGAAGGATTGAGGCAAACCTACCACTTACCTATATATATATATACATATATATATATATATACATACATGTGTGAGCATGTATTGTACACGCCAGTAATCTAAAAATGTATTCCAACAGACAAGGTAAGTCTCATGGAACTAGGCAACCGAAATATAATGCTTTCAAAAACTAAACCTTTTCCAGGTGTCTTTGGACAAACTTAATCTTCTTGAGACGAAGAGACTCTTAAGGAATGAAGAGACTCTTAAGGAACTGAGAGAGATGAACACGAATTTGAGACTTTTGATTAGCAACACTGATGAACTCACTCGCTCCACACAAGAGGAAAAGAAGAGAAAGAACAATCCCTGCAACAGCTCAATCAACATTTGTCCAAATTATGCACCACTCTTCATTCTTTACCACATAATAATTGCTTAAATGAAAATCCACCTAAAGATGATACACAAGATAGAAGCCCATCCCCCTCCACTATCAATTAAAAACCGCATTATACACATATAGAATGAAAAACTTAAAGCCAGAAAGGTTACTTTCTGGAACATGATCAAAAACAAGCACAAGGCAGAAATTTATGAACACTGGTTAAATTCTGCCTCATAAACTCCAAATTAAACGTATTCCAAACGAACAGGACCAACAAAGACAATTATGGGAGAAACTAACACTTGGAAAACATGAAGACAGAAATAGAACTGCTTAAGCTTAGAGCGCTGAGCAATGAAGAAAAATTGAAGAACATGGATGAGGAAATCTACAACGAATTAAAGAAACATTGAGATGGTCAACGCTTGGAAAGTGTCTTTAAACTGCGGCAAACAACTTGTGAAGCTGAAGAAACAAACTCGCTACAAGGCTGGCAAAGACAAAGCAATTTGTTTATTAACTACGAAACACAGTTCATCGTAGAATAGGCATCGGATAAGCCCTTGCTGAAGGAAAATAAAGCAAAAACATACACAGAAATGAACCCAAGCTTATCGAACACAAACCAGAGACGGACAAGGGGAGGCAACTCCACCTCTCTTACATCCCCAAATAACTTAGAAACAACAATCAGGAATTCAGCCGACAACAGAGAATCTGGACGGAATCTTCTTGGCATCCTACAAAGAAATCAAAGGTTCCATGGAAACGTCGAGACGAAGCAAAACTTTTGCGAACCAATCCACCCCCCATCATCTCACAATAAATGGAAGAATTTACCTTCGAGACTTGGTTACTTCGATCAGAGAGGGTGGGTCGATTCTGGATTGTCGAATGCTTTTCATAGACTTCGTTTAAATATATCTTGCTAGACATCAATCCGTCCCTTGTCACACTCAATCAATAAAGCTAGCTGCGTGTCTTTAGCCGCAGGTATACGTACGAAATGTATGGGTTTTTTTTTCTCATGTTCCTTTCTTTCTTTTACTTGTTTCATTCATTAGACTGCGGCCATGCTGGAGCAGCGCCTTAAAGCTTTTTTTATATAATATATACTAGCCTCCCTCTTTCACACGATGCTACACACAGCATATATGTTTGTATATATATATATACACCAGCTGCCTTAACTCGTACAAGTCAGTGGATCAGTGGGTATAAGCAGGTGTGTGAAATGGGCTAAAAAGCTTGGTTCATCTGTCACGTGGGTCCTCTCGCAACATTTATACTGTCCAGAACCTAACGCCAATTTCCCTGAACTCTTGCGGGGTCACCATGTCTGTCCCAAGCGAAAGCCCGAAAGCAAAAGTCATACGCACTAGTTGTCCTTCTGCTCACATGTCTGTCTTACTTGCAAGGCCCCTTGACCGTTCATACGTCATCACTTACCTTATACTTCCAGCCTATCCCACCATCTTTGTCATATATTATGTGTAGTAAGAGGCTTGCTTCCCAACCACATGGTTCTGGGTTCAGTCTCACTGCGTGCCACCTTGAGCAAGTGTCTTCTGCTATAGTCTCAAGCCGACCAAAGCCTTGTGAGTGGTTTTGGTGGATGGAAACTGAAAGAAGCCCATCGAATATATATGTGTGTGTGTGTCTCCTCATGTCTGTGTGTCTGTCTCCCATCACTGCTTGATAACTGGTGTTGGTGTTTATGCTCCTATAACCTAGCAGTTCAGCAAAGCAGACCAAAATAAGTGCTGGATTCGATTCATTCGACTAAAACAGAATTTTTCAAGGCCATCACTTAGGGGCCGGTGTCGGTTTTTTGACATCCCTATAATGTAGTGGTTTTGTAAAAGGAGATTTATAAAAAAAAGAAAGAAACACCTCCTGTGTTCATAATGTCTACATACATACACACTCACACAAACATGTATATGGGCATACACACACAAACATATATGTGCATGTACGTACTCATATGTATACACATATCCACACTCCAAACACTATTATGACAACTTACTGATTGTCCTCCAAGTAAATGCATAAACTACGGTTTAAGCAACATAT
Organism: Octopus bimaculoides; assembly: GCF_046866305.1. Taxonomy (NCBI): domain Eukaryota; kingdom Metazoa; phylum Mollusca; class Cephalopoda; order Octopoda; family Octopodidae; genus Octopus; species Octopus bimaculoides. Next base: position 24,477 of record NW_028315355.1, read on the forward strand.
TACCTGCCTCTGGACGCCCTCTTCCCATGACGGTACCCATACAGGTGATCCCCAGGAGTGCCTCCGGATTTAAACATCCCCTGGTTGCTTGGATGCTTCAGACTACCCCTGAAGGATTGAGGCAAACCTACCACTTACCTATATATATATATACATATATATATATATATACATACATGTGTGAGCATGTATTGTACACGCCAGTAATCTAAAAATGTATTCCAACAGACAAGGTAAGTCTCATGGAACTAGGCAACCGAAATATAATGCTTTCAAAAACTAAACCTTTTCCAGGTGTCTTTGGACAAACTTAATCTTCTTGAGACGAAGAGACTCTTAAGGAATGAAGAGACTCTTAAGGAACTGAGAGAGATGAACACGAATTTGAGACTTTTGATTAGCAACACTGATGAACTCACTCGCTCCACACAAGAGGAAAAGAAGAGAAAGAACAATCCCTGCAACAGCTCAATCAACATTTGTCCAAATTATGCACCACTCTTCATTCTTTACCACATTATAATTGCTTAAATGAAAATTCACCTACAGATGATACACAAGATAGAAGCCCATCCCCCTCCACTATCAATTAAAAACCGCATTATACACATATAGAATGAAAAACTTAAAGCCAGAAAGGTTACTTTCTGGAACATGATCAAAAACAAGCACAAGGCAGAAATTTATGAACACTGGTTAAATTCTGACTCATAAACTCCAAATTAAACGTATTCCAAACGAACAGGACCAACAAAGACAATTATGGGAGAAACTAACACTTGGAAAACATGAAGACAGAAATAGAATTGCTTAAGCTTAGAGCGCTGAGCAATGAAGAAAAATTGAAGAACATAGATGAGGAAATCTACAACGAATTAAAGAAACATTGAGATGGTCAACGCTTGGAAAGTGTCTTTAAACTGTGGCAAACAACTTGTGAAGCTGAAGAAACAAACTCGCTACAAGGCTGGCAAAGACAAAGCAATTTGTTTATTAACTACGAAACACAGTTCATCGTAGAATAGGCATCGGATAAGCTCTTGCTGAAGGAAAATAAAGCAAAAACATACACAGAAATGAACCCAAGCTTATCGAACACAAACCAGAGACGGTCTAGGGGATACAATTGCACCTCTCTTACATCCCCAAATAACTTAGAAACAACAATCAGGAATTCAGCCGACAACAGAGAATCTGGACGGAATCTTCTTGGCATCCTACAAAGAAATCAAAGGTTCCATGGAAACGTCGAGACGAAGCAAAACTTTTGCGAACCAATCCACCCCCCATCATCTCACAATAAATGGAAGAATTTACCTTCGAGACTTGGTTACTTCGATCAGAGAGGGTGGGTCGATTCTGGATTGTCGAATGCTGTTCATAGACTTCGTTTAAATATATCTTGCTAGACATCAATCCGTCCCTTGTCACACTCAATCAGTAAAGCTAGCTGCGTGTCTTTAGCCGCAGGTATACGTACGAAATGTATGGGTTTTTTTTTCTCATGTTCCTTTCTTTCTTTTACTTGTTTCATTCATTAGACTGCGGCCATGCTGGAGCAGCGCCTTAAAGCTTTTTTTATATAATATATACTAGCCTCCCTCTTTCACACGATGCTACACACAGCATATATGTTTGTATATATATATATATATATACACCAGCTGCCTTAACTCGTACAAGTCAGTGGATCAGTGGGTATAAGCAGGTGTGTGAAATGGGCTAAAAAGCTTGGTTCATCTGTCACATGGGTCCTCTCGCAACATTTATACTGTCCACTTAGGATACACCGACCTAACCTCTGGCCAGAACCTAACGCCAATTTCCCTGAACTCTTGCGGGGTCACCATGTCTGTCCCAAGCGAAAGCCCGAAAGCAAAAGTCATACGCACTAGTTGTCCTTCTGCTCACATGTCTGTCTTACTTGCAAGGCCCCTTGACCGTTCATACGTCATCACTTACCTTATACTTCCAGCCTATCCCACCATCTTTGTCATATATTATGTGTAGTAAGAGGCTTGCTTCCCAACCACATGGTTCTGGGTTCAGTCTCACTGCATGCCACCTTGAGCAAGTGTCTTCTGCTATAGTCTCTAGCCGACCAAAGCCTTGTGAGTGGTTTTGGTGGATGGAAACTGAAAGAAGCCCATCGAATATATATGTGTGTGTGTGTCTCCTCATGTCTGTGTGTCTGTCTCCCATCACTGCTTGATAACTGGTGTTGGTGTTTATGCTCCTATAACCTAGCAGTTCAGCAAAGCAGACCAAAATAAGTGCTGGATTCGATTCATTCGACTAAAACAGAATTTTTCAAGGCCATCACTTAGGGGCTGGTGTCGGTTTTTTGACATCCCTATAATGTAGTGGTTTTGTAAAAGGAGATTTATAAAAAAAAGAAAGAAACACCTCCTGTGTTCATAATGTCTACATACATACACACTCACACAAACATGTATATGGGCATACACACACAAACATATATGTGCATGTACGTACTCATATGTATACACATATCCACACTCCAAACACTATTATGACAACTTACTGATTGTCCTATCTATATACATATATAAATAATGCTATATTTACCTAATATTGAGGTTTCATTCTTTTGTTGTCACTTTATTATTATCATTATATATATATATATATATATATATATATATGATCTTTTTTAAAATGGGGGCCACATTTTTCATTAATGTTTTACGTAGTGTTTTTGGTACCGAAAGACTTTCAAACTTCGTATACTTATCTATTTTATGTTGTAGAACAGAAAAATATTTTTTTAATCGAATTTATTTCATGTAAAAAATTGTCTTATTTCGCTAATTTCAACCAATCACTGACGTCCATTCAGCCGATATACATTAAGTGCCGACTACGTAAACAAACGATTCTTCGTTTTATTTGCTTTTTTCATTTTAAATTTGCGTTTAACCCTAACCCTAACCCTAGTGTTAGGGTTAGGGTTAGAGTTAGGATTAGGGTTAATTGTTTCAGAATCGTTTGTTTATGTAGTCGGCACTCAATGTATATCGGCTGAATGGACGTCAGTGATTGGTTGAAATTACAGAAATACGACAACTTTAACATGGAATAATTTATGGATTTCTTTTTTTTTTAAGAAGACTAAGAGAAAAAGATGTTTTATATGACACATTCTACCAGTGTTCCAAGTTTCAAAGTGTTTCGTTAATGAAAAATGTGGCCCCCGTTTTAAAAAGGATCCTTTTTCTGTTCTATAACACAAAATAGATAAATATACGAAGTTTGAAAGCCTTTCGCTACCAAAAACACTAAGTAAAACATTAATGAAAAATGTGGCCCCCGTTTTAAAAAAGATCCGTTATCCTTGTATTAGTGTCACATATATTTGTATATATGTATGTGTGTGTGTATATATGTGTATATATGTATAGGTGTAGTGATGGATAAGCGTATATGTGTGTATACCTTAAGATTATACGTATATTTGTGAGCGTGTGTGAGTGACAATATGATTGTGTGTACTTGTATATATGTATAAGCAAGGTTATATATGTGCATATAAGCAAGGTTATATATGTGCATATATGCATACATTCGTTGTATCCATTCAAGAAAAGAACCAATTTTCAAGAACTCATCGATGAAAATCCACTATCACATATAGAAAAATTAATAATATATATATACATATCTTTTCTCTTTTACTTGTTTCAATCATTTCACTGCGGCCATGCTGGAGCACCACCTTTAGCTGAGCACAACGACCCCAGGACTTATTCTATCGGTCTCTTTTGCCAAACCACTAAGTTACGGGGACGTAAACACACCAGCATCGGTGGTCCAGCAATGCTAGGGGCACAAACACAAACATAAACACACACATATATATATATATATATAGATAGATAGATACGATGGGCTTCTTTCAGTTTCCGTCTACCAAATCGACTCACAAGGTTTTGGTCGGCCCGAGGCTATAGTTGAAGTCACTTGCCCAAGGTACTATGCAGTGGGACTGAACCCAGAACCATATGGTTGGTAAGCAAGCTACTTACCACACAGCCACCCCTTCGCCCATTCACATAGCCACCCCGGCACCATATATATGTTTCTTTATGTTTCTTTATATTTTAAAGTTTATTTTCATTATTATTCTAATTCTTCATTCTTCTGGGTTTTATATACTTCTAATTACCATTTACATACATTTACATATATACACACATCCTTTTATCTTCTAGACAAGTGGTATAGACAAATAGAATAAAAAATCTCTCTACTTAAATTGTAATTATCCCATGGATGACCAGTAACTCCAGGGATATCATATTTCAAGTTTAATGGAGCCTGACACTATCTGTCAGACACACCTCATGTATGTCTGTCTATTCATACATACATACATACATATCTACATACATACCCACACACTCATTTATTCATACATACATGCATTCATACATATATATATATATATATATATATATATATATATATATATATATATATATATATATATACATATATACATACATACATACATATGTACATACATACATATATATGTACATACATACATATATATGTACATACATACATATATATATATATATATATATATATATATATATACATATATACATATGTACATACATACATACATATGTACATACATACATATATATATATATATATATATATATATATATATATATATGTATGTATGTACATATGTATATATGTATATATATATATATATATATGTATGTATGTACATATGTATGTATGTATGTACATATGTATATATGTATATATATATATATATATATATATATATATATATATATATGTATGTATGTGTGTATGTACATATGTATGTATGTATGTACATATGTATATATGTATATATATATATATATATATATAGATATATATATATATATATATATATATATACATACATATGTATATATATATGTATAGATGTATGTACGAGTGGATTTGGTAGACGGAAACTGAAAGAAGCCCGTCGTATATATCTATGTATGTGTGTATGAGTGTCTGTGTTTGTCTCCCAAACATCACATAACAACCGATGCTGGTGTGTTTATGTCCCCGTAACTTAGCGGTTCGGCAAAAAGAGACCGATAGAATAAGTACTAGGCTTCCAAAGAATAAGTCCTGGGGTCAATTTGCTCGACTAAAAGTGGTGTTACAGCATGGCCACAGTCAAAAGACTGAAACAAGTAAAAGAGTAAAAGAGTATACATGTATATATATATATATATATATATATATATATATATATATATACAGACATACATATATATATATATATATATATACAGAATCCTTTCTCTTTTGTTTTTATTTTACATTTCCAATTTATATATATATATATATATATATATATATATATATATCATCATCGTCGTCGTTTAACGTCCGCTTTCCATGCTAGCATGGGTTGGACAATTTGACTGAGGACTGGTGAAACCAGTTGGCTACACCAGGTTCCAATCTGATTTGGCAGAGTTTCTACAGCTGGATGCCCTTCCTAACGCCAACCACTCAGAGAGTGTAGTGGGTGTTTTTTACTTGCCACCGGCCCGAAGGCCAGTCATGCTGTACTGGCAACGGCCATGCTCAAAATGGTGTATTTTATGTGCCACCCGCACAAGAGCCAGTCCAGGGGCACTGGCAACGATCTCGCTCGAAAGTCCTTACATATGCCGCAGGCACAAGTGCCAGAAAGGTGACGCTGGGCACAGGTGCCATCACAATTTCGCTTTCGCTTGCCCCAATAAGTCTTCGCAAGCTGAGTTTTGTGTCTAATGAAGGAGACGACATTGGCATGGGTGCCAGCCATCGAATTTTACTCGATTTCGATTTCGATTTCACTTGCCTCAACCGGTCTTCGCAAGTGGAGTTTAGCGTCCAATTCAACTCGATTTCAATTTCACTTGCCTCAACAGGTCTTCGCAAGTGGAGTTTAGTGTCCAATGAAGGAAGGTACGCATAAGTGGACTGGCTGAGGCCTTAGATTTAGGTCTCACTTGGCTTGCCGAGTCTTCTCACGCACAGCATATTTCCAAAGGTCTCAGTCAGAAGTCATCCCTCGGTGAGGCCCAATGTTCGAAGGTCGTGCCTCACCACCTCATCCCAGGTCTTCCTGGGCCTACCTCTTCCCTCCTATTCTAGTAGGGGATGAGGCATGATCGCACAAAACACTCACCTTAGCCCTCATCCCTGTCTTTCACTGCTAAACCCAACATTAAACCATGATCAACACTCGCAACAAACCTTCATCTTCAGTACTGATCCTGTTTAATCTCTACCCTCCCCATCGCCACAAAGCCTAACCCCTAGTTCAAACTTTGATCTCTTACCTAACTATTCTCTCTAAAAACCATTCACAAATCCCCAAGCTAACCCTAATATAGTCTAAAGTCTGAACCCCAATCCTAACAACAAACCCTCAACAAAATAAGAAAAACTACTTACCTTTGGCAATTTGCCAACTATAACAGAAAACATGATATGCAAACAACGAGCAAAATATCAACCAACAACATTTGAACGTCAGATTTTTTTTTAAGTCAGATTATTATTTTTTTTTTTAAAGTCAAATTTTTTATTTTTAAAGTCAGATTGTTTTTTTTTTTTAAAGTCAGATTATTATTATTTTTTTTTTAACCCTTTCGTTACTAACCCGGCCGTAGCCGGACGAAAAGATTTTTGGTTCATAAGACTAACCCGGCCGTAGCCGGCCAAGCATACCCATTGTTATTTAAATGTATATTTGAACCCAAATCTCGTTAATACAGTCGTTAAAACACCTGATTTCACTTTGCAAACAGTTGAGTTATTGTCTCCCACATTGTTTGGCCTGATATTTGAACTCAGTGAATTTTGGAAGATTTCTTTCCACATTTTTTGCGGCGTTGATTTTTTTCAACTTTGAAGATGGAGAGGAGTTTCATGCTATCAAGCAGTGATTCCGAATTTGAAGGTTTTTCAGCAGAAGATATGGAGATATCGAAGAAAAGAATGAATGAGCTACAAAAGCACGTGGTGAACGATAAGGAATCGGATATTTCTGGATCCGAAACCGAAATCAGCGATTCTGAAAGCGGCGATGGTGACAGCGAGGATGATTTTACACCAGAATGGAGTAAAAATTAAAACAAACGTTTTTATTAACAATTTTTGTGAGGAAACAGGGTCTAGCCATAGTCTTTCTCAGGAAGCGAAACCTTTAGACTTCCTTTTCATGCTTGTTTCAACTGATTACTGCGGAAACAAACCGTTACGAAGAATGTAAACGAACCGGGGAAAAAAAAGATCGCTTGCAGTTTCCTGCAACTGTAGATGAAATACGGGCATTTTTTGCCATAAATATTATCATGGATATTAGACAGTTACCCAGAATAACAAATTACTGGAGCGATCAGGAACCTTTTGGCGATGAATATATTTCCAGTATTATGAACGAGTACGATTCGTGAAGCTGAACCAATATATACATGTGAGAGAGACTAGCAGTACCCCCCCCCCTCCCAGTACGTGGAGAACTGTGAGACAAAACTTATGCAATAGAATTGATTAAGAACCCTTTCTTTAATTATGTTCCAAATATCACATTAATATGTTGATAAATTAAAAAGTTACAGGTGTTTAATGAGACTAGTCTAAATTCATGATTATTTTAGAATTTAATTGAAACTCATGAGGGGTGTATTTTGGCCAGAAATATAGTAACGAAAGGGTTAAAGTCAGATTATTATTTTTTTTTTAAGTCAGATTGTTTTTTTTTTTTGTTTCTTATGTCAAATCATGAAATAGAAAAACTACTTACCTTTGGCAATTTGCCAACTATAACAGAAAACATGATATGCAAACAACGAGCAAAATATCAACCAACAACATTTGAACGTCGGATTTTTTTTGATTTTTTTAATGTGTTGAATCATGAAATACACTTGTTTACTAAATACAGTTGTCCTTGTATTCACACAGTATTCTTTATCGAAACTTATCAACCACATAAGGTTCTTACCACATTGTCTTAGAATGAAATTACTATATACAGGGGGACCCAAAAGTAGGTTCGCAGTTCTTCAACAATCTCTTTTGCATTCATATATTAACAGTTTAGATCTTAATTATAAAACAATATGAAACCATTATTCTATGCCAATTTAGTTAATTGTAAGGTAGAAGGCATGTAAAGTCATCAAGCTAATCGTTATCATGCGAAATGAAGTTGATGTTTTTATTTATAATAGAAACAAATTAATTATTGCAATGAAAATAAGAAATACAATTAACATGTATATGTATCATCATCATCATTTAACATTCGTTTTTCAGGCTGTCATGGGTTGGACTATTTCACATGATCTGAGACGAATTACTACACTTAGCTCTAATGTGTGTTTTGACATGGTTCTCTATGTCTGAGTAACAGTTTCGGTAACACTGACACGAGTAAAATTACCAAGTAAATTTCAAGGCAGAGTAGATTGCTAGTAGTGAGAGAGGTGGCTTCATCCTCAGCTGTAGTATGATAGAGGGACAGGTAGAGGTGTGTTGCTGCAGAGAAAGCACATGGCTACCCCGCATCTAATTATCACATTTTCGTTGCTAAAGTGAAACTAAGAAACAGAAAACTGTGTAAGCCAAGGAACAACTGTATTTTATGAAAACATTGCAAAAGGAATTAAACTGAAACAGATATCAACAGGACACATACAACCCATGCTAGTATGGAGAAAATGATCATTACTTATCTATTATTATTATTATAACAACAACAACAACCACAATGATAATAACACCCTACACTCGGCCTTCTACAACCCTAACCCTAACCACTAATCTTATGACATGACAAGGATCTCCCCCACAGACTTACCCTTCAACAAAAGGGTATGTATCCCACCCCAAATCGACAGTAAAACAGAAGCAAAGATCTCCTTAGCAAGAAATAGACTCCGACATATCTTAGACTAATACAACAAATCCACTAAAAAACATAGTGAGGAGGGGACCCACCAAATCAGCTCCTCTGTTGACAGAGGCCTACATAAACTGAGACAGCGAATTAGGAACAGGGAAATAGTGTGCCTCCCTACGGACAAGTCTGGCAGACTGTCAATAGACAGCCGTCAGAACTATGTCCAAACCATGCAACAACACATCAGTAACATGAGAGAAGTTACACAAGAACATGAAAAAGTGGAAAAAAATCCTCAACGCACACATGGGAATGTGGTGCAACATACTCCAACGTACAAAAAGGACAGCACACGATTTCCAAGCTACCAACAACGACATTCCTACACTATACGGGTTACGCAAAGACCACAAACCCTACATAAACCCTGTCATGGGACCTCCAACCAGACCAGTTTGTGGAGCAAATATCTCCAGCAACTGTACACTGTCCTACTTCCTCTCACAAGTATTACGACCTCTCATAGAGATGTCTCCAGATGTCTGTGTGAGCATGGAAGATCTCCTCAGTAGAATCAGTACTTGCAACTACTCCAACGACCTCACAGGTTGTGTAGTGGGTAGTATGGATGTGATTTCACTCTACCCATCTATAGACATAGATTTTGCTGTGGGGATATGCATTCAGGTGATCTGTGAGAGTGAAGTGGAGTTCCGCAAGGTCAACACGAGGGAACTGGAACTCCTCCTCAGACTAAACTACGACAGTAACTATTTGGATGACCATGACCTCAGTAGATTCTGCCCCACCAGGCCACAGAGGGGAAGACCACCCATCATCACTTCAGCAGTGAAAAAGAAGCACCACTCAACGCTGGAGTGGCTGGACTGCACCCACCCAAAACCCTGAGAACAACAATCAGGTGAAGGAAATGATGGCTCACGCAATAGGGGCCAGTATAAAAGCCACCTTGAAGAACCACATAGTAAAGTTCAACAAAAAACTATACATGCAGGTTCAAGGTGCAGCCATTGGCATTGGTGTAGCTGGAGATGTGGCCGGCCTCTTCATGACCTGGTGGGACAGAAAACTCAAACATATGTTAGCAGAACGGTCCACAACTCTTCTACTTTACAGCAGATATGTAGATGACATTAATATCATAGTTAGAACCAACTTTTATTTATATGCGTTTTGCTCCATTTATTATTATTATTCATATCTTCTCAAACTGTATCACTTTAACTTGGTATCTCTACCTGTAAAACGGCTGTGATATCTTGGTTTCTAGAGTAATTTTGCTACCTCTGGTAACTATTGACATATTTACATTGTCAAAGGTTTTTTTAAAAACTGAGATAATATTAATATATACATAAACTAATATATATATATATATATATATATATATCTGTGTGTGTGTGTGTGTATGTATGTATATGCACACACAAACACACACAGCAGCAGCATCTGAACAAAAACCTTTCTTTCAAAAAAGAAAATGGTTCCAAAACAGAAGGAAAAAAGCAAGAAATTGCAAAAATAAGAAAAGAAAGATGTTGAAGGCGAAGAGATCGACAGGGCAAGAAGGGTATCAGAGAATGTGTAAAGGTTATAACAGGGTGCTGTGAGAACATATGGATATTGTATGATATCAGTGTGAACACAGGATGTCAGCTGATATTGGGAGAGGGCTTCTGGAGGACGGGGAGTCATGAACACAGAGACCTCCTGAGTGAGGTTGAGAGAGAGAGAAAGAGAGAAACAGAGAGAGAGAGAGAGAGAGACAGAAGGAGACAGAGAGGAGTGGGAGGGAGATGGATGGAGAGAGATGATGGATGGATGGATAAACAGAGAAAGAGTCAGACAGAGAGAACATCTTTCAGTTTTTGTTTTCTGAATCCTTTAAAAGGCGTTCGTTGTCCCCAGGGCTATAATAGAAAACAGTTGCCCATGCTATACATATACATACATACATACATATATATATGTATACATATGTATGAGATGTATGTATGTATATCTCTCTCTATATATATATATAAGTATCAGACTGGAGCCTGGTGTTGCCATCCGGTTTCACCAGTCCTCAGTCAAATCGTCCAACCCATGCTAGCATGGAAAGCGGACGTTAAACGATGATGATGATATATATATATAAACACATATTATATACAAATATATACAGGGTGTCCCCCAAAAGTAGACTCACATAATGACTCCCCATCACTCATTGAATTTTTCGTTTGTCTTCAGATCGAACTGACCCCAATAATGCCCGAAGAAACAAAGTTTACCATAAAGCGCTACTGGAAGCACAAAAAGCTTCACGGAAGTGTCAAGGCAAGATGCAGAGGTGCAGCAGACCATTGTTCACGTCTGAGATGAGTTTGGATCAAATGTGGTATTCAGGATGAGCACAGCCATCAAGCGCAGCCCCTGTAAAAGAACTAGGATGGTTGGGCCTCTAATCAGGCCTTTCGCAATACTCTTCAAGCCAGGAACTTTCAGCACTCACTCGTATATGTGTGTGTGTGTGTGTGTGTGTGTGTGTACATATCTGTTACTATATCTATATTTATCTCTTCTCTCTCTCTCTCTCTCTCTCTCTCTCTCTCTCTCTGCCGGTGTTTTAATGGTGGCAGCTGATGAAGGAGATGTTTCTATGTGGCTTGCTTGTTTGTTGTACCTTGTTTATCATTTTGTCCATGTTCTTTTGCCACGTCATGTACCCAGTTATGTATCTATATGTACATGTAGATGAAGGCATGCACATACATGTACATATATATGCATATACTCATATATTGTTTATATATGTATACGCTGACGTACTATGACGAAATACCCAAGATGCAGATAAGATAGAGATTTTTATTTATTTACGGCCTCAAACATCTCAATACCTTGCGCTTTAGTTTTTTTTCCCTTATTATTTATCTTGTTTCTCTCCATGAAATTCAATTGAATTCAGTTGTTGTCTTAAATTCATGCTTATTCATTTTCTAAGCTTCCTAAATTCATGCTACGTTATATTCTAATCACCCAGAATTCATTGCTCTTTTAAAAAATTACGATTTATGCATTGTTGTCTCTCAAATATTTAAAATCTACAATTAAGAGCCCTCTCTACTCGCTGGCGGTACCTACCCACCACCACTACCCATTTTCCTTTATTCAAAAATTCTTATCGCTCCTTAAAATTATGGCTTTTAAGTGTTGATTTCTCAGCCCAAGAATTACAGCGTGATGTGCTGCTTGACTGGTCCCCCCCCTCTCTCTCTCTCTCTCTCTCTTTATATATATATATGATGATGATGATGATGATCTTTTCTCCCGCCATGCCTCTGTCTACCCCTCCATCCTCTCTCTCTCCCCTTCGTAGTTTTTCCTTTAAGGTCTTCAGGTTCTGGCTATATATAAATGAGAAACCCATTCTAAATTATCTCGCTGACGTACTATGACGAAATACCCAAGATGCAGATAAGATAGAGATTTTTATTTATTTACGGCCTCAAACATCTCAATACCTTGCGCTTTAGTTTTTTTCCCTTATTATTTATCTTGTTTCTCTCCATGAAATTCAATTGAATTCAGTTGTTGTCTTAAATTCATGCTTATTCATTTTCTAAGCTTCCTAAATTCATGCTACGTTATATTCTAATCACCCAGAATTCATTGCTCTTTTAAAAAATTACGATTTATGCATTGTTGTCTCTCAAATATTTAAAATCTACAATTAAGAGCCCTCTCTACTCGCTGGCGGTACCTACCCACCACCACTACCCATTTTCCTTTATTCAAAAATTCTTATCGCTCCTTAAAATTATGACTTTTAAGTGTTGATTTCTCAGCCCAAGAATTACAGCGTGATGTGCTGCTTGACTGGTCCCCCCTCTCTCTCTCTCTCTCTCTCTCTTTATATATATATATGATGATGATGATGATGATCTTTTCTCCCGCCATGCCTCTGTCTACCCCTCCATCCTCTCTCTCTCCCCTTCGTAGTTTTTCCTTTAAGGTCTTCAGGTTCTGGCTATATATAAATGAGAAACCCATTCTAAATTATCTCGCTGACGTACTATGACGAAATACCCAAGATGCAGATAAGATAGAGATTTTTATTTATTTACGGCCTCAAACATCTCAATACCTTGCGCTTTAGTTTTTTTCCCTTATTATTTATCTTGTTTCTCTCCATGAAATTCAATTGAATTCAGTTGTTGTCTTAAATTCATGCTTATTCATTTTCTAAGCTTCCTAAATTCATGCTACGTTATATTCTAATCACCCAGAATTCATTGCTCTTTTAAAAAATTACGATTTATGCATTGTTGTCTCTCAAATATTTAAAATCTACAATTAAGAGCCCTCTCTACTCGCTGGCGGTAACCCGCCCTCCCACCCCCTCCACCGGAAGTTCATTCGTCTGTCATCCCTCTGTCATCCCACCCCCTCCACCGGAAGTTCATTCCTCTGTCATCCCACCCCCTCCACCGGAAGTTCATTCCTCTGTCATCCCACCCCCTCCCACCGGAAGTTCATTCCTCTGCCATCCCACCCCCTCCACCGGAAGTTCATTCCTCTGTCATCCCACCCCCTCCACCGGAAGTTCATTCCTCTGACATCCCACCCCCTCCACCGGAAGTTCATTCCTCTGCCATCCCACCCCCTCCACCGGAAGTTCATTCCTCTGTCATCCCACCCCCTCCACCGGAAGTTCATTCCTCTGTCATCCCACCCCTCCACCGGAAGTTCATTCCTCTGTCATCCCACCCCCTCCACCGGAAGTTCATTCCTCTGTCATCCCACCCCTCCACCGGAAGTTCATTTCTCTGTCATCCCGCCCCCTCCACCGGAAGTTCATTCCTCTGTCATCCCACCCCTCCACCGGTAGTTCATTCCTCTGTCATCCCACCCCTCCACCGGAAGTTCATCCCTTTGTCATCCTGTCAACCTCGGCTGTCTCCCGGAACCCATCTAGTGGCCTTGGCCATCCTCTCCCCTACCTTTGGGTAGCGCATTAAGGTTGAGAAATGTTTGCAGGTTGTAGGTAATGTTTTGCTTATGAATTCTTCCAATTGCAAGTTTTCTTTTCAGGTACACGACACTGCTTTTCCTCTTCCCAGGCTACAGGCCCACACCCCCAACACCCATACTGTTAGGATTGGCACTCTCAACGTCGGCACGCTGAAAGGTAGATCTGGTGAAATTGTTGAGATGCTTGAACGGAGATGCGTAGATATGTGCTGCATCCAGGAAGTAAGATGGAGAGGAGGTTCTGCAAGGTTCCTCACAGGCAAAGAACACAGGTACAAGATTTTCTGGGCAGGGAACACTGACGGGGTCGGGGGCGTAGGAATACTTCTAGCGGAGAAATGGGTGGATAAGGTAATCGAGGTCGTTAGAGTAAGTGACAGAGTACTTAAGATCAGACTAGTGCTTCATCATAGATTAGCTACTGTCATCTCAGCCTATGCACCTCAACCTGGGCTACCAGATGGTCTGAAAGACCAATTCTATGACACCCTCTTGCAAACTACCTCGTCGACGAGTGACAGGGACCTTCTCTTTGTGGCTGGAGACTTCAACGGTCATGTCGGACGTCGTGCTGGGGGCTTCCATGGCATACATGGAGGCTATGGCTTCGGTTCCCGCAACGAGGAGGGAACCAGACTGCTGGAGTTCTGTGATGCAACCAATCTTATGGTCTGCAATACCAACTTCAGGAAACCTGCCAGTCACCTAGTCACCTACCGCTCCGGCAGACACTCTAGCCAAATCGACTACATCCTCGCCAGAAATAGGGAAAGAGGGCGGCTTATAAATGCCAAAACCTACCCTGGCGAAGAATGTACCCCACAACATAGATTAGTAGTTAGCGACTTTGGGATCAAGGCAAAATGGGTGCCCAGAATTAGACAGGCTTGGAGAAGAAGGGTGTGGAAGCTTAAAGACCCTGCAAACGGACAGAGACTTAGAGACAAGTTACTTGAAGCATTTAACGAAATAGAAGGGGATATAGCATCATACAACGTGGAAGACAATTGGAGATTTCTGCGGGACAACCTGTTGAAAGCCACCGACCAGATTTGTGGGTGGTGTAAGGTCCCCTCCCAACCCAGAGTAACGTGGTGGTGGAACAAGGAGGTAGACAGGGCTATTAGACAAAAGAAACAAGCTTGGAAGGACTGGAAGAACGGTGGTAGCAGGGAATTGTACCAATGTGCCAGAAGGGAGGCTAGGCGACAGGTTTATTTAGCCAGAGGGGAAGCAGATAAGGAAAGATTTGCCAATGTTCTGCGCCGTGAGGACCAAAGACTCGAGGTATTTCGGGTTGCAAGACAGTGTAGGAGA
The DNA here is from genome assembly GCF_046866305.1 of Octopus bimaculoides. Lineage (NCBI taxonomy): Eukaryota > Metazoa > Mollusca > Cephalopoda > Octopoda > Octopodidae > Octopus > Octopus bimaculoides. Next base: position 39,784 of record NW_028315355.1, read on the forward strand.
GAGAATAGTGATGTTGTAGGAGAGAAATGTGTTCGCATGGATGATGGTACGCTTGCATTAAATGAGGATGCAAAGAAAGAGGTCTGGAGATGCCACTACGATAGATTGCTTAATAAAGAGAATGAATGGGAGAAAGAGAGCCTGCCTTATGTCGACCCAATAGAGGGACCAGCTATCCGAGTTGATAGTACCAGGGTAGATAAAGCAATTAAGAGTA
>NW_028315355.1:45000-50000 GCF_046866305.1 Octopus bimaculoides
ACACGAATCTCAGGGAGATTCAGCATGACACAGAATGTAACATGGCTGGTCCTTTTCCAATTACAGATACAACTCATTTTTGACAACTGAGTGGACGGCAACAATGTGAAATAAAGTGACTTGCTCAAGGACACAATGTGCTGTCGGGTATCAAACTCCTGACTTTACAGTTGCAAGCCAAACGCCCTCACCACTAAGCCACGTGCCTTCATAAATAATGGATATATCTTTCCAGTGTGTGGTGTGGGGGAGGGTACCTTTCATCTTGGTTTTTTTTGCTTGCAACATCAATGTTACATTAAAGTAAATCACAAGGGTGGTGCACCTTCACCCCCACTAACCCATGGCCTATATATATATATATATATATATATATATATATATATATATATATAGTGTCTCATAGTACTAGCTTGTGATTCATTGCATTAAAAACCTGCCTGGAGGTTACAAGTACTTGAGCTGGATTTGAACCTGGAATCTTCCGTGAACGAGGTTAATGCACTACCTTACTAGAACAAAGCACCTTCCACTTCAAACCTCGCCACCGCCGACACCACCACGAAATACAAACGTCGATGACACCACCGCCACCGACAACAAAAGCACTGACAAGGCCTACTCCCCCCCCCCCGACCGCCTCTGTCGCCTTATAATGCAACCCACGCCTACATTGAGTACAGATGTGCTCCCCCCCCGCAAACGAGCACACCTACACACACTTTCACATATATGCACACATATAGACAGACATAAATATATATATATATATACACATACACATACTCACGCGCCCTGTTGCGCGTCCATTCATTCACAAACCGCATCTCATTACGGGAGCAGTTACACGACACACAATGTGCAGATACACACATATTTACAAAACGCTTTCTTACTAACACACACACACACATATTCGTAGATTTTTCATACATACACATATACATTTACCCACGCACGCACACACACACACACACACACTCATTCACAACGCGCGCAACGCCCCCCTCCCACCACCGCTCAAAGAGGTAGAGAAGGACGGGAGGGAGGGTGGGAGAGAAGGAACAGCTACTGTTTTGGTAGGAGTGGGTTTGGTAAGGATAGAGAGAGAAGAGGTAAGAGTGATAGAAACAGTATAGTAGGGAGGAGGTAGGTAATAAAAGTAGGTGGGAGAGAGAGGACCCCTCTCTGTCTTATTTGTCTCCTCTTCCTGTCTCTCTTCCTTTTCTCTCCCTCCCTCTCTTTTTCTCTATCACCCCACAATTCATTCAGTAAACACAACTAATTAACGCCCCCCTCCGATCAACACATACTCTCTGTATCTTTCTCTCTCTCTCCCGTCTTACTCTCTTCATCGCAATTTCTTCCCCCCTCTCTCTATTTTAATACCAACCGCCTCCCTCGCTTGTCTCTGTCAATCTTTCTTCCTCTCTCTCTCCCACCTACTTTTATTACCTACCTCCTCCCTAACATACTGTTTCTATCACTCTTACCTCTTCTCTCTCTATCCTTACCAAACCCACTCCTACCAAAACAGTAGCCGTTCCTTTTCTCCCACCCTCCCTCCCATCCTTCTCTTCCTCTTTTACCCTAACCCCCCTCTTTCCTCTCCCTCTTCCAGCTTCTTTTTCTCTCTCTACGGCCGTTCCGTTTCCCCATCTCTCTCTCCCTCTCTCTATCTTATTCTTTCTGTCTCTATTTCTCTACCACACACACATATTCTTGCGAACATACACTCTTACATTTGGACACACAAATACACACACACACACACTAACATCCACGTATACTACACACACACGATACAACTGCGCACACACACACCCCCTCGTCCCCCACATTCAGACACTTTAAAAACATAGCCTCTCTCTCCCTCTCTATTTCTCTTTCTCGCACCCTTTCTTCTGTCTGTCTGTCTGTTCCCCCCTCTCTCTCTCTCTCTCTCTCCAGCCCTAAACACGCCACCACCCTGTCCCACCCCCACCGCAAATACGCAACAACGTCCGCCTGTCCTCAACTTGCACATCATACACAACACACCCGCACACACGCACGCACGCTTGCCGACAGATCGTCCCAGGGTGCGGACAGTTGGAGCAAAGCCGTATTACCTCATATATATATTAGCAGCATCTATTGTTGGTGTTGTTGTTGTTGCTACAACCCTTTTAGTGATAGTAATAGTAGTTGTTGGTGGTGTTGTTGTTCAAACTTGGATTACAGCTGGTCCCACGGTGGCTTTTTGGGATAAGTCTTTGGAGAAAAACACATACACGCATACCTAGATATATAAATATATACATACATACATTCATACATATATATTATATATATATATATACACACACACACATATATACATACTTAGTCACACGTACACACATACACACACACAATATATATATACACACATATATACACACATGTATCCACACATGTATACATATACATATAAATGAATATACACAGGCATAATCCTACATTTCTATACATACACACACACACATATATATATATACATATATTTATTAAGACTTTTATAGACATACTCATACATAAACACACACACACACACATACATGCAAACACACACGTACTTTTTTAATTACAAACCACAAGGATGTAACGACAACTGCGTGTTTTGAAACCGCATCTCATTGTTCGCATGGATGTACGGATACCTTAAAACCCGGTTGTCTATAATTTAGTTTGTAGAATGGCTGTACGGCACAGCATCCTGTACGTGCGGATTGGAGAAGCGAAGGAATTACCCCCAAAAGACTTGTAAGTAAAAACACCCCCACTACTTCATGCTCTACCCCCTCAGTTTCATATATATATATATATATATATATACACACACACACATATATATAAATATACATATGTAGGTATATATATATATGTATGTATGTATATGTATATATTTATATGTGTGTATATATGTATGTGTATATATATATATATATATATATATATATATATATATATATATATATATATATATGCATGTATATATATATATATATATATATGCAAGTGTATGTATATATATATATATATATATATATATATTGGTGTAGCAGCATCATAGTCAACTGCTACAAAGGTAAAGGGGACGCTTTAGATACAAATAATTACAGAGGCATCAAGCTGTTAGATCAGGTTATGAAAGTTACAGAGAGGGTCATAGCCCAACTAATTAGGGAGCGAATCAATTTAGATGAGATGCAGTTTGGGTTCGTGCCAGGTAAAAGCACTACTGATGCCTTATTTCTAGTGAGACAGTTGCAAGAGAAATACCTAGCTAAGGATAAACCTCTGTACCTGGCTTTCGTTGACATGGAGAAAGCCTTTGACAGGGTCCCCCGATCCCTTATCTGGTGGTCAATGAGGAAACTTGGGATAGAAGAATGGTTAGTGAGAGCTGTGCGAGCCATGTACAGAGATGCTGCCAGTAAGGTGAGGGTTGGAAATGAGTACAGCAATGAATTCCGGGTAGAGGTAGGGGTCCACCAAGGTTCCGTCCTCAGCCCCCTATTATTTACCATAGTCCTCCAGGCAATCACAGAGGAGTTCAAGACAGGTTGCCCCTGGGAGCTCCTCTATGCTGATGACCTTGCCCTAATTGCGGAGTCACTATCAGAACTAGAGGAGAAGTTTCAGGTGTGGAAGCAATGTCTAGAATTGAAGGGCCTTAGAGTCAACCTAGCTAAAACCAAAATCCTAATAAGTAGGAAGGTAGATAAAACACAAACCCCTTCAGGTAGATGGCCCTGCTCAGTATGTAGAAAAGGAGTAGGTAGTAACTCTATAAGATGTACCCGGTGCAAGCTATGGACACATAAGAGGTGCAGCAACATCAAAGGCAGGTTAACTAGCAAGTTAGTTTTTGTTTGTGGCAGATGTTCAGGTGCAATAAAGACTGCAAACAAACAGGAAACAACTTCTATCTCATTCCAGGGTGAAAAACTAGAGGTAGTCGATAGCTTCCGCTATCTGGGCGACCAAGTTAGTAGTGGGGGTGGGTGCGCTGAAAGTGTAGCTGCTAGAATAAGAATAGCCTGGGCAAAGTTTAGAGAGCTCTTACCCCTGCTGGCGACAAAGGGACTCTCACTCAGAGTAAAAGGCAGACTGTATGACGCATGCGTACGAACAACCATGCTACATGGCAGTGAAACATGGGCTGTAACTGCTGAGGACATACGTAAGCTCGCAAGGAATGAAGCCAGTATGCTCCGTTGGATGTGTAATGTCAATGTGAATACCCGTCAGAGTGTAAGTATCTTGAGAGAAAAGCTGAACATTAGAAGCATCAGTTGTGGCGTGCAAGAGAGACGATTGCGCTGGTATGGACATGTGGTGAGAATGGAGGAGGATAGCTGCGTGAAAAAGTGCCACACCCTAACAGTTGAGGGAACCCGTGGAAGAGGTAGGCCCAGGAAGACCTGGGCTGAGGTGGTGAGGCAAGACCTTCGTACATTGGGCCTCACCGAGGCGATGACTACGGACCGAGACCTTTGGAAATGGGCTGTGCGTGAGAAGACCCGGCAAGCCAAGTAAGATCGTTGCCAGTGCCCCTGGACTGGTTCTTGTGCGGTTGGCACATGAGATGCACCATTTTGAGCGTGGCCGTTGCCAGTACCGCCTGACTGGCTCCTGTAGGATTTTCGAGCGAGATCGTTGCCAGTGCCCCTGGACTGGCTTGTGCGGGTGGCACATAAAAGACACCATTTCGAGCGTGGCCGTTTTCGTGCGGGTGACACGTAAAAGCACCCACTACACTCTCTGAGTGGTTGGCGTTAGGAAGGGCATCCAGCTGTAGAAACTCTGCCAAATCAGACTGGAGCCTGGTGTTGCCATCCGGTTTCACCAGTCCTCAGTCAAATCGTCCAACCCATGCTAGCATGGAAAGCGGACGTTAAACGATGATGATGATATATATGTGTGTATATATGTATGTGTATATATATATATATATATATATATATATATATATA
>NW_028315355.1:52500-85000 GCF_046866305.1 Octopus bimaculoides
GCAGGTGGTGTAAACAACAACAGGATGTATTAGTTTAATGCTCAGGAATAGAGAAAGTCTTTGACGTTTCAAGCACCGTTAATGGCACCTGTGCCCAGCGTCGCCTTCCTGGCACTTGTGCCAGATGGCACGTGCAAAGACATTCAAGCGAGATCGTTGCCAGTGCCCTTGGACTGGCTCCTGTGCAGGTGCCACGTAAAATACACCATTCTGAGCGTGGCCGTTGCCAGTACCGCCTGACTGTCCTTTGTGCTGGTGGCACGTAAAAAGTCCCCACTACACTCTCGGAGTGGTTGGTGTTAGGAAGGGCATCCAGCTGTAGAAACTCTGCCAAATTAGATTGGAGCCTGGTGTAGCCATCCGGTTTCACCAGTCCTCAGTCAAGTCGTCCAACCCATGCTAGTATGGAAAGCGGACGTTAAACGACGATGATGATGATGATGATGATGATATATATATATATATATGTATATATATATATATATATATATATATATATATATATATATATATATATATATATATATATATCCTATGAGATTAAAAGCATTCATTAAAGTTAGTCTCATGTTCCACCTGATGTACATCTGTGTGCGTGTGTTCAATGATGTTTAATTTTATTCAAACCAACAACAAACAGCTAATTATTCACCCACACACAGTCTCATAGACTCTATTATACATTAATCTATATTTATCACTTGTCAACTACTTTTACGCGATAGTTTCAGGTTTTTATCCAAGTGGTCGGAAACACAGACTTTTTTAAACGGTCTTTGTCCCAGCTTTTAAAACAAACGACAAAATGCTTTTATATCACATGATTAGGAACATCGTTGATGCTCTGCTTGTTGCTTAGGAAACGGATAATTAAAACTTCATTCAATGTCTACAATTCAAAGCAAACTGACTTTTGCTCAGGGCATTGGGCAACCAGCCTCCTCCAGTGGGTTCCATTCAGCTTCTATTGTCATACATCCATTCTACATAATGCTGAGGAATTTCAACCATGTTTCGTGGTCTGCTACCACAACAGCTCCTTTATAGGATCCAGTTAGCTCAAGACATCATCAGGAGGATCCACGTCCGGTTTCGGCCCCTACTCCCCTACCATTTTGACGTGGCGCCTCCCCCCCTTTCAGAGGTGTCTTCAGCTCTGGTGTTCGGTGCATGTCTTCTTTCTTCTATTCCCTGGCCTCTTCAATGCAGCATCAATGAGTGTCAGCGTCCAACTGATTGTCTTGTCAAATTCCCCTTTTTATACCTGCCGCTAGGCTCCAGCAGGCTGCCCCAGCAAGTTGTCACGTGACACTGTCTAAATTTCCTGCTGCTAGGGTCCAGTAGGCAGCCCCAGCAAGTCTTCGGGTCATCTTGAAATGGCCACCACCGGGTAGCATGGGATCTTTGGCCTCCCTTTTTTTCACACTCGTTATCAGGTAGTACTCAAGTCATGGTTGTTTTCAAGTCCTGCTGATTGGTTAGGTACAGAATGGAGCCAGTCAGATGGAATCCCTTGCAATGGTCACAACCTCGCTCTTCTCAGAATCTCTTTGTTTCTGACCTGATCTGCCAGTGTGCTCTCAACATCTTTCTCAGATACATTTCATTGAATACAATTAGTTTTCTATTCCTCTTCGTTGTCTTCTTCCAAATCTTTTTCTTTCAACATGGACTCCAAATTGAAACTCAATCCAGCTTCTTCATTAACTTCCACCCATAATCTTTCAGTCTCGTAACACTCTCGTTATGTTTCTCTTCACTGGTTGTCATTAATATAGATTTTTTATTGCATTCCACGTTTCAAGTTTTGTCTTTAGTGCAGGGTTTTTTGGGGGTTTTTTGTGCTAAGTTATGAGGGTAGGGTGGAACAAACCAACAGCTGTTGTTATCTAGTAGGAGAGACAGACACAAAGGCACACACAGACGCACACATACATACATACATACATACATACATATATTCAGTCAATATGAGAATAAAAAACTCTTATAGGGATGGTTCTGTCTAAGTTACATAATAATAATTATATATATATATATATACACACATATATATGTATCTATATGTATGTACATGTGTGTGTATATATACATGTATGTATATATATATATATATATATATATATATATATATATATATATATATTATGTCCTTACTTACGCAGGTTGCCAAAACTTCTATATCGGACAGACGAGCCTCCCATTACGTAGATGAGTAGCTGTCCATAAGGAACAAATAAACCTCCCTCAATACCGCCAAATTCCACTCAGTGGCCACATAGACTCTTGCGCCAGAAACAAAAACCCTAAATTCATTATATTCCCTTTCTATCAATGTAAAGACAGAATCTCCACACAAGAAAGAATCAACAAGGAGAATCTTTTCATAGAGAAATTCCAACCATTTCTTAACACACATACCCCTCAGTGACCTTATTTCTCTATGAACAGGCACAAACTTCCTGTTGGGAAAAAAAAAGAGTTCATAACTCTAACTAAAAACACTTGTCTCCCCTTACACACACTTCCTGTTTTGACACCACATTTCCTGCTTAACACAAACTTTTAACTCTTTTTTTAAACCTAACAAAACTCTCAACTCTCATGCATCCTTATTTTTCCTACCAATTTATACATGAACTACTATTGAACTACAAAAGCTCAAAGACAATATAATGTATGGGTATATTTATTATTTTTTTATATATTATTGTTTTATATATTATTTTCTTCATTTTGTACTTCTTTGTAAAAAAACATTTTCATTCTCCTTCTTCTTGATAATTTGCTTCTTCGCAATGAAAACCGGTTAGAAAAAATCTTTATTAAATTATGCTTCCAGTTCAGCATTCTGGTTTTTTTCATTTTCCTATATATATATATATATATATATATATATATATATATATATATATATATATATATATATATATATACATGTATATATATATATATATATATATATATATATATATATATATATATATATATATATATATATGTATATATATATATATATGGTGAAGGCACATGGCTTACTGGTTAGGGTGTTGAGCTTACAATCATACGGTCAACAATTCGATCCTTAATGGTGCGTTGTATCCTTGAGCAAGACACTCTATTTTGCATTGCCCCAGTCCACTCAGCCGGCAAAAAAGAGTCGTAGTTGTATTTCAAAGGACCAATCCTGTCCCATTCTGTGCGACACTGAATTCTCCTGAGAACTATGTTAAGGGTGCAGGTGTGTGTAGGGCACTGATCCAATTGAAGGAGGTTGTTCCGTCAATCAGATCAACCGGAACACTTGTCGTTGTAAACAAAGGAGTGCTCGTTTATATACGTATGTGTATATATGCCTGTGGGCTCCATGGAAATGTTGTATTCGTTTAGCCCCAGGCTAAACCAGCCTGAGCAGAGCTTTAGTCATAAAGGTTCCATCTTTGACCCCCCCCCCATTTCTTCTTCTATCAACAAGCCCATGATGCTATGTGTTCTTCTTTTCATCATGTGACAGGGGAAATTTGACTGCTATTTTTAGCAAGTAAAAAGAACTCACATCAGGTCAGAGCTTCCTCAGCTTTTAAGACTTGGTTTTGTGTGTGTTTCTGCCTTTCTGGCGGCTTGGGTAGGTGTGTGTGTGTGAGGGAGGGAGTGAGTATATGTTAATGTATTTGCTGGGCATTCCTTAGCCCCCACTCCCACCTCACCAGCCACCCAATACTTACCCCCCCACCCCCACCCTATATGTACTCCTTGTCGGTGGTGTGTGTGTGTGTCTGGGTCTGTCCCACCATCGGAATGGGGTGGCAAGAGGGGGGCATCTATGTGGGTTACCCTGCCTCAACTTCCTTCCCAGTCTCACTTGAAACATGATCCCCCCACACCACCACCACCACATAACTGTCCCCCCTCCCCGTATCATGTAGAACACAGATACACACATACATACACGCGCACGCAGTCACTGACTCAGTTTCTTTGCATCAGCCCACATCAGGGTGTGAAAGTGCATGGGTATACATATATATATAAGTGCATGGGTATACATACATATATATATATCGGTTTCACCAGTTCTCAGTCAAATCGTCCAACCCATGCTAGCATGGAAAGCGGACGTTAAACGATGATGATGATGATGATGATGATATATATATATATATATACACAGACATACACACTGCTATATATATATATATAAATATATATATACACACGCACACAGATGCATATATACACACACACATGTAACTATTTGGACTTTGAGTATATGCCTATTCTTGTGTCAGTCAAAGCACATTCACCGTTTCAGGCTACCTGATGTCATCCTCCACAGAAACTCTACAATTTTCACTGGATTTATGTCAGGAAACCCACAATGTTTGTTGTGTTTATTGTTGATAAAAGAAACAGAAGATGGATTTAGAATTTTTTATTCAACATGACAATCGTTTCAGCACATCCTTCAATCTGTCCCACCCACATCAGTGAAACTGAGTTCTACAAGTGCTGTGTGTCCCACCTACACTTAACAAGAAAACTTCTTACACAATGAACCAAACTACATCTCTTTCTCACGCATTATTTTTACCTCTCACTCCCCAATCTTGTCGTCCTCTTGGCCCAGGGCCACTGTATCCTTACTCTCTGCTTGCCTCCGACCTGTGTATTCTACCCACATGCCTTCTCTCACTCTAGTATTGCCATCTGCTAGCCCCCCCCCCCCCAACCTGGATGTTCCACCAACACATAACAAGAACATTTTGCCCTCACCCTACCTCGACAAACCAATCCACGTCTATTCTCTTTCTCGCAATTCCTCCTTCACTCCACAATCTCCTACAAATCATGCTTACTTGCTAATGGGAGTTTTGGCTCCCTAAACATCAGAGACAGAAGGGACAGTCACAACTGGATTGCCTGTGATCATACTTCTGCTTACTCAGGGTTTAGCTGGAGCAAAATGACAACATAAGCACACAATATCTGCCCCCCACCCCATCACCCTGCCCCTCCCCACTGCTCCTGACACAAATCAGCCCACATGTGGGAACTGGTCTTCATTTAGAAATAGCAGACAAATCTCCCTCAAAATCACACCACATTGCTGTCTTCAAAAAACACGAGATCATGTTGGATGGTCAAGGATGGAAACCCTTTGATCATAAGTCAAGACTCTGACTGTAGCTGAAACCAGGCAGAGGGAAATGAGAGCTGTTGCATGGTTGCTCTATCTGCTGAAAATAGCAGCTAAATGATCCTCACCTCACTTCTGAACTTCTTCAATAAAGAAAGAAGGACACCTGAAGTCATGCACTTCTAAATATGAGATGGTCATGGTTGAGGCATCTGTGGTCATAGACCTTCTCCACCGAGACTGGCCTAGGGTTAAACAACGAAAAACCAACAGTGACACTTATAGAACAGGATGACTCCATCACCACCAGGCACCAGATAAACACACACACACACACTGACCTCCCCCACCGTGTTGTGTGTGAACAGTTTTCTGTTGCCATGGAAATGTTGACATGAATAATAACAACATGGTGGTGGTGGTGGTGGTTTAGTCCCAGGTCAATCCAGTCACAGCAGACACTCCAGCTGTGACCATCTTGCCTTTCCCCTAAAATTTTGTTTATACAATGTAACTATTTCTAAAATGGGAGCCATTTCAGGGAGATTTGGCTGCTATTTCTCCCAGCTCTAGCTACCATGTAGATGCCTCCCACATTGGTCCATACATAAGAGAGGAGTAGGGTGTGATTTGAGGGAGATTTAGCTGCTATTTCTAATAATGTAGTTAGTAGTGGCGGATCTCCCTCATTGGTTTGTGGTGGAAAGTGGTGGTGGTGAAAGTAGGAGTTGCAGCTTAGGTGATAGTAGTAGTGGTTATGAAGTGAGTAGCGAGTAGGGCGGTCGCAGTGGTGGTGGTGGTGGTGGTGGTAGTTCTGGTGGCAATTTTGTGATGGTATATGTTGCAGCACTTGTAGTGGTGTTGGTAGTGGTGACAGTGGTGGCTGAGGTAGTAGTGGTGGTGGTGGTGGTGTTGTGATATATGGGGTTTTATTTTTTTTAGGAAGTCTTCCAGGCCATGACCCAGATTTTCGTTATATTTTCCTGGTGAATATGAGAATGAAAAGGGCCTACCCCAACCCCACTCACTGTACCAGGGTGTATAGTCTCTCTTGCTCGTACAAGTGTGTGTATACATATCTATATATTGGTGTGTGTGTGTGTTTGGTGAGATGAAGTAATGCTACTGGTGCTGGTGGTGGGGGTGGGGTGGGAGGTCCCTGGCAGTGGTTTTTCTCTTTCTTGGGTTGCGGCTGTTTGCAGCAATGGAGACTGTGACAATTGCTAGAATTATTTTGAAGGGGGTAAATGTTGCAAGAATGGCCCAAGAGAATGGGCCCTACCCGAAGCATGGCACCTTTTAACTCAAAGAAGGACAATGTGAAAAGGGCACTGGTTGTCGGGTGGTGAGTGGGGACAAAGACACACACACCTCCCTCTCCTTTATAATTACTGTTCCTTCCTCTCTCTCTTTCCATCCCCTTCCACTCCTCCCCACCAATTACACAAACCCCAACGTGAATACCATATTGCCAGAGGAAATGAATGCATGAACCATCATCCCCTGATGTCCATGGACACGACGGACTGGACTGTAATCGTCCCAGGAATAAACACTATGATCATGAAAACATGCAATTTGTAGAAACGTGCATAGCAACGTATTGAAATATTTCTAAATGCCATCTATGGATTATTATTATTATCATTATTATTATTATTGTTACTATAATAACATGCACTTTATTCAGTTTCTGTCTGACAAATCCACTCTCAAAGCTTGGATTGGCCTGATGCTATAGTGGAAGACACTCGCAAGGCAGTGAGACTGAACCCAGAACCATGTGGTTGAGAAGCAGGCTTCTTACCATCCAGCCAAGCTTGTGCCTCTCTCTCTCTCTCTCTCTCTCTCTCTCTCTCTCTCTATATATATATATATATATATATATATATATATATATACTATATATAAAACAGGGATGTGTGTGTAATCGCTTTTCACGTGAAATCGACTTCACCAAATGCTTCCATACTTGTAATGCATGAATAATTTGACTTCGGATAAATCTTAGGCTCTTCATTTGATTTTTTTAATTAAAAATAAATAATATTGCTTTATATTTAAGATTTACTTCTTTAAAAAGGTTCCTCAATGTCAACTTCCGGTATTGACGTAACAACGGCAAAAAGATTCACTCTCTAATTTTTGTGTTCGTGTGTATGAGAGAGAGAGAGAGAGAGAGAGAGAGAGAGAGAGAGAAAGAGAGAGAGAAAGAGAGTATATACTACATACACACCGCTCTCTCACATGTCTCACACACATACACACGCACACACACACCCCTTGACTCACTCACACACTGTCATACACACGTGTGTCTCTGTAAATATGTTTGTATACATTTATGTATGTGTGTGTTTGTAAGAGACAGAGTGTGAGTGAGTCAAGGGCTGTGTTGTCATATGCATACATCCAAAGATGTATGTATATTTATGCATGTACGTATACATGACAACAAACCTCTCTCTCTCACTCACACTGTCTCTTACAAACACACACATACATAAATGTATACAAACATATTTACAAAGACACACGTGTGTATGCGCGCGCGCTCCGGTATTGACCTAACAACGGCAAAAAGATTCACTCTCTATTTTCTGTGTTCGTGTGTATGAGAGAGAGAGAGAGAGAGTAAATACTACATACACACCGCTCTCTCACTGTCTCACACACATACACACGCACACACACACACCCCTTGACTCACAAACACACACGTACATAAATGTATACAAGCATATTTACAAAGACACACATGTGTATGCGCACACGCGTGCGTGCGTGCGTGGGGGGTTCCACAATCGCCATTTGTCTCAATTACTCTTGTGATGATATTCACGTAAATCATTTCTTTCATCTAATCCCCGTTTTAATTTTCGTAAAAGTTTCCAAGTACCAATGAGGCTTTTTGGCACATCTTCAATTTTCCCCATTCATGAGAGGCGCCCATCCATCATTCATCTGAGAGTCCATCTACAGAATGTTCTCAAATTTCTATACAGCATATTTTGCCTTTTTTTTCTTCAAGTATATAAGCAACAATTTCATTCCCGAGCAACGCCGGGTGCTTCTGCTAGTATATATATATATATATATATATATATATATATATTCACACACACATGCATATGGTATGTGATGCGATATGTTAAATTCATGTATATGTATGTCTGTATATATATATATATATATATATATATATATATATATATATACACATACATACACAGCATATACATGAACATGTGTGTGTATTGACTAACATGTATGTGGGAGTTAATGTCATTGCATGTCACTATACATGTATGCATGTACTGTGTGTGTATGCATGAATGCAAGATATATATAGGTATGTGTATGAATGTGTGTGTGTGTGTGTGTACATGTGAATGTATGAGTAACTCTATATATGTATCTGTGTATGCTTGTATGAATGCAATGTATGTATATAAGTGTGTGAGTGTGTTTGTGTATGCGTCTATGTATGTATAAATATATTTCATTAAATAATCAATGAAAGACAAAGAAAACAACATTGACACCAAACAGGGACAACACCCCACCACCACCAACACCAACAACAACAAAAACAACAAGGACAGTAAAAGTGTGTGTACATGTTTGCACTCAAAGTGCACCATCTGTTTGCAACTGGTGGCCACCCCAAATGCCAATGATCATATTGTTATGGAAATCTGTGGGTGTTGTGATTGTTTAGCCCTAGGCCAACCCTGATACGGTTGTTCAATGAACAAAGGCGTTCCAATCACGACCAACCTGTGGATTTAAAGTAAACGTACAGGGCTACATTATATCAGGTCGTTAAGAATGAAATGATCTGATTTTGAACTGAAAGTTTATTTTACTTTATCTCAACGAAAAGCAATGCAGTTAATCAAAGAATGCACCTAAATCATCAACACAATTTTGCCATTTTATCAATAACTTATTTATGCTGGTAGCAAAGAATTCTGGAAAGCAACATATAAGTATATGCATATGTACACACATACATGTACATGCCTACTTATATATGTATATATATACATGCATATATTGGTACAGGGCATCAAAGAAATGTGAACAAAAAGAGAAACGAGAACATAAAAAAAACACAAACAATGAACATCGAAAGAAACAAACAGAGAAACGAAACAGGCAACATAAAGAACATTCCCTTCATCAGTTGCCCCCTGTTTTATATACTCCGCATTTCAAAGGCAGGGACCAGATGAGACTTCGTTAAAACAGTCCTTCCCGCAGAAGGTTAAAGTGGTAACAAAAACAGAACAACAAGAACAAAACAGTAAAAACAAACGGTGAGGACTGTTGAGACTTAACGAGCTTTGAGAAGAGACAGGTAAAAGCACATGGACTTGCATGGCTTCCAATTAACAGCCAGGGACCCTCACCAATTGGGAAGGATACTACGTAAAATGAGAGACCACTTGAGACCTGCAGCAAAACAAACTTTCGAAAGTCGACGGGGCCAACTTCCAGTCTGAATCTTGCTGAAGAGGACCATCTTTGGGAACTGGCTACTTGGTATCTGAATCACATGGCCAACCCAGTAGAATAGGCTTCCTTCCAGTTTCCATCTACAAAATTCATGTCTAAGGCATTGATTGGTCTGACAGTATAGTATAAAAGACTTAGCCAAGGTACCACACAGTGGGACTGAACCCAAAACCAACTGGCTACAAAGGGGTCTTCCTGACCACACAGCTTTGCCTTCTTGTAATAAATTTTTCAACGAATGTAAAAGAATCCCTTTTTTTTGGAAATGGTGGATTTCGAAGCACAAACGTGAAGCTAATAAATAGAAACATGGAAACTATTTGGAGAGTAAAAATCAAAGAGGCTGCCAGTGAGACTCAAACCCACATCTTTGAACATGACAGATGTTCTACCATTGGACCAAAGCATTTTAGAAACTGATTTGTTTTTTTTTGGGGTCCAAAATAGTTTTCTCAACTCAGTATTTACAAGGCCTTATTTATAGCTTCCTCTGTGTACTTCAAGACGCTTCGAGAAAAAAAAGCCGTGTATGAGGGGAGAGGGTGTGAGGGAGTGAATATATCTATGTATATATATATATATATATATATATATATATATATATATATATCATCATCATCATCATCATCGTTTAACGTCCGCTTTCCATGCTAGCATGGGTTGGACGATTTGACTGAGGACTGGTGAAACCGGATGGCAACACCAGGCTCCAGTCTGATTTGGCAGAGTTTCTACAGCTGGATGCCCTTCCTAACGCCAACCACTCAGAGAGTGTAGTGGGTGCTTTTACGTGTCACCTGCACGAAGGCCAGTCAGGCGGTTCTGGCAATGGCCACGCTCAAAATGGTGTCTTTTATGTGCCACCCGCACAAGAGCCAGTCCAGGGGCACTGGCAGCGATCTCACTTGGCTTGCCGGGTCTTCTCACGCACAGCACATTTCCAAAGGTCTCGGTCAGTAGTCATCGCCTCGGTGAGGCCCAATGTACGAAGGTCTTGCCTCAACACCTCAGCCCAGGTCTTCCTGGGCCTACCTCTTCCACGGGTTCCCTCAACTGTTAGGGTGTGGCACTTTTTCACGCAGCTATCCTCCTCCATTCTCACCACATGTCCATACCAGCGCAATCGTCTCTCTTGCACGCCACAACTGATGCTTCTAATGTTCAGCTTTTCTCTCAAGATACTTACACTCTGACGGGTATTCACATTGACATTACACATCCAACGGAGCATACTGGCTTCATTCCTTGCGAGCTTACGTATGTCCTCAGCAGTTACAGCCCATGTTTCACTGCCATGTAGCATGGTTGTTCGTACGCATGCGTCATACAGTCTGCCTTTTACTCTGAGTGAGAGTCCCTTTGTCGTCAGCAGGGGTAAGAGCTCTCTAAACTTTGCCCAGGCTATTCTTAATCTAGCAGCTACACTTTCAGCGCACCCACCCCCACTACTAACTTGGTCGCCCAGATAGCGGAAGCTATCGACTACCTCTAGTTTTTCACCCTGGAATGAGATAGAAGTTGTTTCCTGTTTGTTTACAGTCTTTATTGCACCTGAACATCTGCCACAAACAAAAACTAACTTGCTAGTTAACCTGCCTTTGATGTTGCTGCACCTCTTATGTGTCCATAGCTTGCACCGGGTACATCTTATAGAGTTACTACCTACTCCTTTTCTACATACTGAGCAGGGCCATCTACCTGAAGGGGTTTGTGTTTTATCTACCTTCCTACTTATTAGGATTTTGGTTTTAGCTAGGTTGACTCTAAGGCCCTTCAATTCTAGACCTTGCTTCCACACCTGAAACTTCTCCTCTAGTTCTGATAGTGACTCCGCAATTAGGGCAAGGTCATCAGCATAGAGGAGCTCCCAGGGGCAACCTGTCTTGAACTCCTCTGTGATTGCCTGGAGGACTATGATAAATAAGAGGGGGCTGAGGACGGAACCTTGGTGGACCCCTACCTCTACCCGGAATTCATTGCTGTACTCATTTCCAACCCTCACCTTACTGGCAGCATCTCTGTACATGGCTCGCACAGCTCTCACTAACCATTCTTCTATCCTAAGTTTCATCATTGACCACCAGATAAGGGATCGGGGGACCCTGTCAAAGGCTTTCTCCATGTCAACGAAAGCCAGGTACAGAGGTTTATCCTTAGCTAGGTATTTCTCCTGCAACTGTCTCACTAGAAATAAGGCATCAGTAGTGCTTTTACCTGGCACGAACCCAAACTGCATCTCATCTAAATTGATTCGCTCCCTAATTAGTTGGGCTATGACCCTCTCTGTAACTTTCATAACCTGATCTAGCAGCTTGATGCCTCTGTAATTATTTGTATCTAAAGCGTCACCTTTACCTTTGTAGCAGTTGACTATGATGCTGCTACACCAGTCATTGGGTATGACTCCTTCGTGTATCACCTGGTTCGTAATACGGGTGACTAGGCTATAGCCAACACTGCCAGATATTTTGAGCATCTCTGCAGTGATTCCTGATGGGCCGGGGGCTTTCCCGGTCTTCATACTCTTAATTGCTTTATCTACCCTGGTACTATCAACTCGGATAGCTGGTCCCTCTATTGGGTCGACATACGGCAGGCTCTCTTTCTCCCATTCATTCTCTTTATTAAGCAATCTATCGTAGTGGCATCTCCAGACCTCTTTCTTTGCATCCTCATTTAATGCAAGCGTACCATCATCCATGCGAACACATTTCTCTCCTACAACATCACTATTCTCTCTCCTACACTGTCTTGCAACACGAAATACCTCGAGTCTTTGGTCCTCACGGCGCAGAACATTGGCAAATCTTTCCTTATCTGCTTCCCCTCTGGCTAAATAAACCTGTCACCTAGCCTCCCTTCTGGCACATTGGTACAATTCCCTGCTACCACCGTTCTTCCAGTCCTTCCAAGCCTGTTTCTTTTGTCTAATAGCCCTGTCTACCTCCTTGTTCCACCACCACGTTACTCTGGGTTGGGAGGGGACCTTACACCACCCACAAATCTGGTTGGTGGCTTTCAACAGGTTGTCCCGCAGAAATCTCCAATTGTCTTCCACGTTGTATGATGCTATATCCCCTTCTATTTCGTTAAATGCTTCAAGTAACTTGTCTCTAAGTCTCTGTCCGTTTGCAGGGTCTTTAAGCTTCCACACCCTTCTCCTCCAAGCCTGTCTAATTCTGGGCACCCATTTTGCCTTGATCCCAAAGTCGCTAACTACTAATCTATGTTGTGGGGTACATTCTTCGCCAGGGTAGGTTTTGGCATTTATAAGCCGCTCTCTTTCCCTATTTCTGGCGAGGATGTAGTCGATTTGGCTAGAGTGTCTGCCGGAGCGGTAGGTGACTAGGTGACTGGCAGGTTTCCTGAAGTTGGTATTGCAGACCATAAGATCGGTTGCATCACAGAACTCCAGCAGTCTGGTTCCCTCCTCGTTGCGGGAACCGAAGCCATAGCCTCCTTGTATGCCATGGAAGCCTCCAGCACGACGTCCGACATGACCGTTGAAGTCTCCAGCCACAAAGAGAAGGTCCCTGTCACTCGTCGACGAGGTAGTTTGCAAGAGGGTGTCATAGAATTGGTCTTTCAGACCATCTGGTAGCCCCGGTTGAGGTGCATAGGCTGAGATGACAGTAGCTAATCTATGATGAAGCACTAGTCTGATCTTAAGTACTCTGTCACTTACTCTAACGACCTCGATTACCTTATCCACCCATTTCTTCGCTAGAAGTATTCCTACGCCCCCGACCCCGTCAGTGTTCCCTGCCCAGAAAATCTTGTACCTGTGTTCTTTGCCTGTGAGGAACCTCGCAGAACCTCCTCTCCATCTTACTTCCTGGATGCAGCACATATCTACGCGACTCCGTTCAAGCATCTCAACAATTTCACCAGATCTACCTTTCAGCGTGCCGACGTTGAGAGTGCCAATCCTAACAGTATGGGTGTTGGGGGTGTGGGCCTGTAGCCTGGGAAGGGGAAAAGCAGTGTCGTGTACCTGAAAAGAAAACTTGCAATTGGAAGAATTCATAAGCAAAACAGTACCTACAACCTGCAAACATTTCTCAAACTTAATGCGCTACCCAAAGGTAGGGGAGAGGATGGCCAAGGCCACTAGATGGGTTCCGGGAGACAGCCGAGGTTGACAGGATGACAGAGGAATGAACTTCCGGTGGAGGGGGTGGGAGGGCGGGTTACCGCCAGCGAGTAGATAGGGCTCTTAATTGTAGATTTTAAATATTTGAGAGACAACAATGCATAAATCGTAATTTTTAAAAGAGCAATGAATTCTAGGTGAGTAGAATATAACGTAGCATGAATTTAGGAAGCTTAGAAAATGAATAAGTATGAATTTAAGACAACAACTGAATTCAATTGAATTTCATGGAGAGAAACAAGATAAATAATAGAGGGCAAACTAAAGCGCGAAGGTATGAGATGTTTGAGGCCGTAAATAAATAAAAAATCTCTATCTTATCTGCATCTTGGACATTTCGTCGTAGTATGTCAGCGAGATAATTTAGAATGGGTTTCTCATTTATATATAGCCAGAACCTGAAGACCTTAAGGAAAAACTACGAGAGAGAGAGAGGATGGAGGGGTAGACAGAGGCATGGCGGGAGAAAAGATCATCATCATCATATATATATATATATATATATATATATATATATATATATAAAGAGAGAGAGAGAGAGGGGGAACCAGTCAAGCAGCACATCACGCTGTAATTCTTGGGCTGAGAAATATGTATGTATATATATAGGTGTAGGTGTGACAATGTGGTAAGAAGCTTGCTTCCCAACTACATGAGTGGATTTGGTAGATGGAAACTGAAAGAAGCCTGTCATGTGCTTGTATATATATATATATATATGTGTTTATGTCTTCGTAACTTAGCAGTTTGGCAAAAGCAACTGATAGAATATATACCACGCTTAACACAAACATAAATACTGGGGCCAGTTCATTTGACTAAAAGTTATTCAAGGCGGTGCTCCAGCATGGCAACAGTCTAATGACTGTATTAAGTAAAAGGTGAGAAAAGTGACAGAGGGTATTGCTAGAGACAACAGTTAAAACAACTTAAAAACCTCAAAAGCTCAGTGCTTTTGTGGCTTTCGAGTTGTTTTAACTGTTGTCTCTAGCAACAGCTGATGCTGGTCACTAGCCTCACTCACTTTGGTGACTTCTATTGAATTTGGTTGTAGGTTCAAATTGCTAATAAAGCCACCCATTTTATTTGTTCTGTGATGATATACCTCTCAGTATACGTCCTCACGGTCCTTCTTGTGACATTGAAGTTGGCCTATTTGCTATTCTGGTGAGGGTCTTTGCTATTCAGGACTTCTTCAACACCACCAGTCACCAACCCCGACCCCGACCCCCATTCCGTGACCATCCCCTCCATGAGAAGCACCATCTTACAGTCAGTCTTCACCACATGGTCTCCTAAGCCTTTCTTTGTCTCCGTCTTCAACTGTTTCCAATTGCTTTGGCCATCAGACGTCTCCCCTTCTACAACTGCCCCCCTCTCCTCCGTGTTCTTCACGTCTCCATAGCAACACAATCCTCTCTCTCTTGGCTCACACCATCGGACCCCTTCTATGTCCAGTGTATTTCCTTTCAGCTCCTGGTTTTCTGTGTATGCAGATTCAAGGACAATGCACATATACATACATGCATACATATATATATATATATACACACACACATACATACATACAGATATACATATGTGTGTGCATACATATATGTGTATATATATTTAAATATATACATGCATACATAAACTCATATATGTATGTGTATATATGTGTGTATGCATATATATGTATATACGTGTGTGTGTGTATATATACATGTATGTATATGTATCTATATAAATGTATGTATGTATGTGTGTGTGTATACATATTGTGTATATGTATATATATATGTACACACATATATATACATATACACAATAATTCATAGATACATACACAAACACATATATATATACCCATATAGATGCACATAATATATATGTATATGTATGCACATATATATATATATATATATATATATATATATATATATATATATATATATATATACGTATACACACACACATATATATGTATATATATACACAGATATATGTACACATAATACACTTTTTGTCGTTGTTGCTATTAATGTTTCTGTTGTTATTGTTGTTGTTTTTTGTTGGCCATCAAAGCGATCACTAAACTGGCCAATCAGCTACACCCATCTCTCTCTCTCTCTCTCTCTCTCCATCTCTTTGAAAACACTATCCCAACCACTCAGTTTTTTTTCATTATACACTTACATACATACATACATACATATATGCACACACACACACACAACCACATAGTTCTGGGTTCAGTTCCACCATGTGGTACCTTGGGCAAGTGTTTTTTACTACAGGCTTGTGAGTGGATTTGATAGATGGAAAATGGAAGAAGCCTCCGTGTGTGTGTGTGTGCGCGTGTATGTGTGTACATATAAGGCAGCAAGCTGACAGAACTGTTGGTCCTGAGACCAAATTGCTAAGTGCAGTTTGTCCATCTTTACATTCTGAGCTCAAATGGGAGGTGAATATGCAGCATCTATTTAACCATGTGACATCGTTAGGATATCACAAGCATTCATATTAATGCAAACATGTAAGCATGATTTCTTTCATGCGTGTATATATGGGCTTTTATGCAGATAGATGTATGTATGTCTGTGTGTGTGGGTGTATGTGTGTGTGTGTGCATGCACATGTATGTATATGTAAACCAACAGGTCTACATACAGACGGGTAGGTACATAGGGTATATGAACAGACAACCACATATGCACATAGACACTGAAACACATGACCACATATATACACACACACTTTACTTCACACAAAGACACATGTCCACACATATGGAGATGTACACCCATACATAAAAACATGGTACATAGCAGCAACACACACACACACACACACACACACACACTCAGACATGCACACACAAGGAGACAGAGGTACATACATATACACACATGCACACACATACATAAACACACACACAAACACAGGAATATGCAGAATACATACATGCATACATGTATGCATACACACCCATACATACATATATACATATGCACACACACAGACATACATACACACACATGCACACATACATACACACACACTGAGACACACACATGCATAAATAACGGACAGAGTCAAGACTATTGATAAGTTTGCAAGACGCAACGAAAGTTTTAGGAAAATAAAAATAAGAAATAAGTGGAAATGTTACCGGTGAGTGTTAAATTTGAAGGCACAATAAGAAAATGACTCTCCCCAGACACAACAGAAGATGCTTCAACACACGAAATGACATAAAAAAGTCTTGCAAACCAAATCCCAAAAAACGAAATATATATATATATATATAATTATATGTATATATATATATATATATTATATATATATATATATATATATATATATATATATATATATATATGTATACACACATATGTATTTATTGTGTGTGTCATCATCATCATCATTTAGCGTCCATTGTCCATGCTGGTATGGGTTGGATGGTTTGACTGGGTTGGCACACTGGAAGGCTCCTCTCTGATTTGGCATGGTTTTCTATAGCTGGATGCCCTTACATGCCAATTTGTACTGTACCAGTATCTGCCACAACTGCGGTTTTGCTCAGCTTGATGGGTCTTCTCAGTCATTGCCTCCATGAGGCCCAACACTTGAAAGGGACTCAGTCACTTTGCCTCCATGCAACCCATGTATATATATTATATATATACAACAAATCCATTTCAGCACAATCTTCTTTGTTTGCACGAGCCCTTCTTCTAACAAGCATCAGGATTGGGATTTTCTGCTATCGTGTGGGAGCCTGATTGGTGAAATCAACTGAAATACTTCTCTAATATTGTAATGTCCTAACATATGTGCATGGGCACCACATAAAAAGGAACCCAGTTCACTCTGTAAAGTGGCTGGCATTAGTTAGGAAGGGCATTCAGTCATAGAAACCATACAAAACAGACAGTAGAGCTGCTCTGAAGAGTGCAGGGTTACATAATTGGACTGTTATCTAACAACCTATTAAGCCCCAAGTGCAAAACCGACTGGTAAGGATGGCCACAATGGATACATAGTACTATAATACTGTACACTTCAATCAATATATATATGTATATATATACACACGCTTTCCCAAGGTGCTATGCAGTGGGACTGAACTTGAAGCCATGAGATTACAAAATTAGTTTCTTTCCCACACAGCCATGTCTCTGTCTGTATGATAAATTTATTAAGTTTTCTTTTTTGTATATCACTACCTTAAGAATATAAAGGGTTGCTATTTTTAGTACAGTGCCTATAGAAGAGCTTCAAGTAGATAGTGGAGAACTGTTCCACCCCAGTCCAATATCACAGGACCATATGTTTATTGTGTCTACAGTGAATCTGTTTATGACACAGATGGGGGTTTGCCTTATTGAAATTAGCTTAAAAAAATTTTTTTAAAGGGTGGGGTTTTGGGGTTTTTCTCTCAAAGTATTCTGTTACCCTATTTTTATTCACAACCCATGGGTGATTTATCTGAAACTCCTCTTTTCACCCTCCTTCAAAACTTTTTTTCACAACAAATCCAGATACAATTGTAATCTACTCCATTTGTAAAGAATTTTATCTTCAAATATTCATGTTTGTTGCATGCAGCTATGAGGAAACAAAGTTACGGTATTGGGGTACACTTCTGTTGGACATTAATACAACCTTGAAACGTGTATCTCACAGTGAATTAAGACTGAATTGTGAAGTTGAAATCTTCAATTATAAAAGCCTCTTGAAAAGCACATGATAATTAAAATACATTAAAAGAGACCGACAGAAGTACTAGGCTTGCAAAGAATAAGTCCCGGGGTCGATTTCTTTGACTAAATGGTGGTGCTCCAGGGTGGCCACAATCAAAATGATTGAAACAAGTAAAAGAATATATTGCTAAGGCATTGAGATCCAAATAACCTGGTGTGAAACTGAATATACACCAGAATGACACATTAGTCAAGTAGAGAGCAGTAATAAGAAAAGGAATGACAAAGGAAGGAGCAATCATCATAGAAAGTTCAGAAGATGATCGTTTATTCCTTTCTCATCTCTTCTCTTCTACATACATGTACACACACACACATATAACTACAGATACATGCAAATTCAGGGATTGGAACAGGTAAACATCCCAGTAACATATGTCTCCCAGCTAGCAGAACCTTATTCTCTTGCAGGTTAATTTGAGATATTTTGACAACAATGTAACCTTCACTTAACTAAGGTGTATTCACCCTTATCAGTAGCTAGTGGAGTACCCCTCGTTAGGCTAATTACTATTTCTGAGGTTCTGCTGGTGATTTTATCTCCTCTGTTCCCTAATTTTGGAAAACATTTACAATCTTCTTTGACAATAAACCACTAATGTTCTTCAAAGTTGCTTTTTATACTTTCTACTATGGACTGCTTGAAGCTTACTCACTTCCTACACCTTGATCCTGAGATCTTGCACTTAAATATATACACACATATATATTTACATATATCAATATCTCTCTATCTATCAATCTAATACAACAGCAAGACTCTCATCGGCAAGACTCCCATCGGCAACGACTATTTAAGCAGGAGAATTAAGGCATTCGCTCTCTTTCTTCTTTCCCATTTCCTCTCACGCTTTTACATAGTGTTGGTGTATTTGTTGATTGTGTGAGGAGGGGTCGACTGTCTTGTGCTTTCTCTCCGCCTTAAGCAGGATCAGCAATGCCAACAGTAAGGAACATGTTCTATTCAGACCTTAGGGGGTCCAAATTGTCCTGTTCGGAGGAGGGGCTCGTACGAGCAGTTGATAGGATGGACAAGTGTTTAAGGAAGAAGAAAGATTTGCTGAAGTAACAGAAGTCACAAAAAAGGAGGTGGACCTGACAAACATGGAGAAATATGAGAAGATGGCACGTAGGATCGGTGGTGATGCTAAGTTGTCCCTACTCCAGAAAGTATTGGAAAATATGGGTAAGAAAACAGTAAATATATAAGGTGTACTCAGTGGAAGAAAGGAAAATTGAAAATGTTGAGGCAGAGGAAGCAGATTTGGAACAATTGTGGTTCAAGAAGGCAGGAAAAGCAAAAGAATATGCTGTAACCACAGTAACCTACATATCTTGGAAGAAGGACTTCCAGGATTAGGGTGGAGAGAATCCCACCAGAAACAGATGTGGCTTGGGTTGTGGTGGCTGTTCTTCTCGGAAGTAAAGAAGAAATAGCCGTCCTGCAGGCCACGAAAACAGAAAATTCTGTATGGAAAGAGCAAACATTGGACCTGATCATATTGGGTATTGGCAGAACCACTGAAAATATGGTGGAAACGGTGACCATTGGAGATGTAGTGTTGAGAGTGGGGGTGGGGGTGGAGGGCAGAACCCCTCGTTGCTTTAAATGTGTCTAAAAAAGGCCTCTGCAGAAGCAGAGAAGTCAGGAAGAAGTTAGAAAGGGGCCGGAGAAGGTGCAACAGGAAGAAAAGAGAAACAAAGAACAGTGGATGGTAGCTGAAGGAAGAGGAAGAAACGACAGATTGAATTAGAACCCCAAGCCATACACCCCGTCCCACCCCACCTTCTCAGACACCCCCTCCACCCAATCCCCTCCGATACAAAGCAAGAGAAAAAAAAACAAATACAAAAAAACACAAGGCTCAACAGGCTCCCCCCCCCCTCCCACTGGAAATTGTTTCGCGCGTGTTTGAAAGGCGTAGACCAAGAAAGGATCCAGAAGAGAACAAAATGGAGAACTGCAAGATTTGTGCATGTCGATGGATGGACAAACACTGAGGTGTCCGAAAGCCAAAAAAACGACGAAATATTGAGATTCAAGAGGGGTTATAAGTGTTGGAAGGTGAAATGTAATTTAAAGACGATATCAGACAATATAAAGTACGACGAACTGACCCAGAGATACTCCACAGCGATTACAAGCCTTCAATTCCATTACAACTTTCTCTCTCTCTCTCTCTCTCTCTCGAGCTATAGAAAGACAAATACACACGTTATATACCTACAGACATCTATATAAACACACATGTAATAATAAACAGACACGTTTCCTTAGAAACCTTTCACTAAAAAACACATTTTCGAAGGTGAGGGGCGTGACTGCATCCACACCCTTTTTCTTTAAACATGTTTTATAAATGACATTTGGCAGAAATACGTTTGAAAACAATAATAAACGAATGCTGAAATTATAAAAATTAGTAGTAACGAAGTCTGAACAAAAGCAAAAGCATGTTAGTGTTTTGTTTTGTCTTTATTGAAACAAGCGAAAGCCAATTAAAAGGAAATCTCTTTGCCTTACCTTGTTCGAAAATGTCTGCAATTCAGCAGAAGACATCAGCTGTGAAATGGTTTTTTCTTCTTTTGCGATTTCTGGCGCAGAATTTTTCAGCGAATAACTTGTATTTTTCGATTTTCTGGAGATAGAATTACAGAATAAAGGTGAATTTTGTGGTTTATGCTTTGTCGGGTGTTGAACGAGAGAAATGTTGAAATTTACCTTTTTTTCACACATTCGAATTCACCGCCATTAATTGGCGAACACACCTGCTATTGCGCACGCGCACGCGAGTCGTGACTAGTCGATCCTACAATAACAATCTATTGCCAATGCATGTATGCACAAAACATGCAGGACGGTTTGTTTTGGTTTTTTTTAACAAAGTAAATAAAACACATTGTAAACAAAACGCAAACACCCTCATACATGTTTTGTGCGTGACGCGCACGCGCGCTAGGTAGTCGTAGGCTCCACTAGTCACGTCTCGCATACGCGGATGCGCGCCCTGGATCCAATCTTCTTGAATCGTACCTTGATATAATGTTTTCATTTCAAAATAAAACCAACAAAAATAATCTCCCATAATCTTTACCTCCGCTGATTTTTACATGCCCCGATGACCGATCTAAGAAATTTGGGGAACGATTTACCGTCTGGTGAATGGAACCGAGTATATGCAGATTCCAATAGCTTGCCAAATTGTCAGTCATAAATTTTCTGCAAGAACGTTTTGTCTGATAACATTCTCCAACATCTCTGCACTCCTATCGGGTAGACGTTGAAGAAATCCTTTTTCTGGTTGTGGTGTCATAACATCCAACAACCCAAGTTTTGCGACACATTCGTCGTCCATTGTTCTTCTTTTTGAAGAACAAACTTTCATGGAACTCCACTCTATGGTCCGGACCAGCAATTGGAGTTTTGTCCGGCACCAGTTTTTTGCCAAACAAACATCTCTACAGAACTGGTGCCACTGAACGGCAGTTCTTATATCAATGCAATTTATTCTTGCAGATATCGTGACAGTTAATTTGAAAATGAAAAATAAAATTAAACACTAAATAAGAAAAAAAATTCCATATAATGGCAGCTTGGAGTTTTCTCCAAAGGTTCCTTTTCTGATGGAAAGAGGGTTCTTTTTTTGTTTTTTTTTACTTTTAGCTCACTTTTTTTGACAAAATCCTGTCAATAGAACGACTAGAATTTTGAAAATTCATTGAACAGCCATGCTACATGGCAGTGAAACATGGGCTGTGACTGCTGAGGACATGCGTAAGCTCGAGGGAATGAAGCCAGTATGCTCCGCTGGATGTGTAATGTCAGTGTGCATACCCGCCAGGGTGTAAGTATCTTGAGAGCAAAGCTGAACATAAGAAGCATTAGTTGTGGTGTGCAAGAGAGACGATTGCGCTGGTATGGACATGTGGTGAGAATGGATGAGGATAGCTGCGTGAAAAAGTGCCACACCCTAACAGTTGAGGTAGGCCCAGGAAGACCTGGGCTGAGGTGGTGAGGCAAGACCTTCGAACATTGGGCCTCACCGAGGCGATGACTACTGACCAAGACCTTTGGAAATGTGCTGTGCGTGAGAAGACCCGGCAAGCCAAGTGAGATCGCTGCCAGTGCCCCTGGACTGGCTCTTGTGCGGGTGGCACATAAAAGACACCATTTTGAACGTGGCCGTTGCCAGTACCACCTGACTGGCCCTCGTGCAGGTGACATCTAAAAGCACCCACTACACTCTCTGAGTGGTTGGCGTTAGGAAGGGCATCCAGCTGTAGAAACTCTGCCAAATTAGATTGGAGCTTGGTGTTGCCATCCGGTTTCACCAGTCCTCAGTCAAATCGTCCAACCCATACCAGCATGGAAAGCGAACGTTAAACGATGATGATGATGATTGAATGTGTGCAAGCAGATGGTTTTTTTCATTGGCAATATGTTTTGTTTTCAGATAATCTATAATGTTCTCTGGTGCAAGGTACAATAAAAGTTGCAATCTGGGTGCACACAATGTAAAATAAATTCGGAAAAATAGCAACAACTGCTTCTTTTTAAAGGGTACAAATATTGGGAAGAAGATGATGATGAGTGTTGCTGATGGGATGTTCACACACAAACACATACACACACACGTAGATAAACCTAGACGAAGTCACATTCTGGAAGTATGTTTAAAGTTTTTAGAAGACGTATGACGGAGAATTATTCATTATCGTGTTTGCTTCTATAAGAATCGCTTACTTTAAAGCGAAAAAACAAGACCGACGTATACAACAGGTGTGTAGAACCTGCTGTTTCGCTTGTTTTAGCCGTTCATAAGTGATCTATAAGTAAACATTTCATACAACGACCATGACGATGTCACCTTTTCTATCCGAGTATCGACCTTCAAAGGCATCCATCATCACCTTCATTCACTCTATCTCTCGGCCTTTCTCTCTCATACGTGCGCGCACCGACACAAAAGCCTAATTTTGCTCTAACATCATGGTTCTATGCAACTGTTGCAATATCACTCTTTATGAAGGAGTTTTTCCGTTTCCATTACATTTTTCCTGGAACACGGTATCCTGCTGTTTACCCACATTTGTCTTCCTCAAATCACACCCTACTCTCTTATCTATGTATATATGTATGTATGATCCAATGGAGACCTCTACATAGTAGCCAGACCTGGTAGAAATAGCACCCAAATCTCCCTCAAATCACACCTTACTGTTTTATGTATGTACACATGTATATACTAGCTGGGGGCGAACACTGTAATTCCTGGGGAAGCAGGGCTTATTCCTTGGTTCCGTTCTCATAATTGTTTCGCTAATCCAGTAACAACAATACAAAGTATGTAGCCCTTAAAACGGTTTCTGTGCATTTACAGAGAATACTGAAGTGTCTTACACAGGATCTTGTTGTTAGGAATTCCTAATAAGTTATGAATACCCAAATTGTGAAGTCAGTCATGTAATACCATGAAATTAGTTACCCGATAGTAAGAGTTCACATAAAGTAGCGCCGAAAAGGGCTGTAATACGTTCCCAGAGTATATAGAACATACGGGAAAATACTAATAAGGTATGTATACTAAAATCATGAAGCATGTTACGTAATAACAGGCTAATCAGATATGAGACAATAACAAGTCAAAGTAAATAATTGTGAAAAAGGCTTTTGTGTGTTCCCAGAGAATATTACCCTCAGCAGCGCTAATGTTGGTATATTCGTGAATAAGTCACTAACCGAAATAAGGGGATCTCTTGTTTAGGAAAATACTATTTACTCGTTTAAGCGATACCCTACTGATTTTACCCTTTTTACACCTGTTACCTCTTTTTTCTCTTAATATTTTTCTCGTTTTGTTTTTCTTTTTTCTCTCCTCTTCCTCTCCTACCCTTAACCCCAACAGCTGTAGGATGCAGCCCCACCCACAACAAGGTTACATTACAAGAGTGGATGGACCCTATCGACTGTGACATGGAGGTGCAGACGGTGTGTAGCCAGCTGATAGCCCGACAGACACAACTCCAGTGAGTATCTTTACTTTGTAAAGAGGGAGGGGTTGATCAGAGAAAGACAGGGCAGAGCCCGAGGCCCTTTCCATTGTCACCAAGACAGGTGGCAGTGGAAGAGAAACAGCAAGGTATCAACTGACCCTAATAACCCTTGCCCAAATATTTGCAATGCCATCTACAACATAGGCCTTTGTTGTGTATGAACATGGTTACAGCATCAGCGGTGGCTCTCCCGGAACAGCTGTCAACACAAAACTATTATAGAACGTTTTATATTTTATTCTTTTTCTTCTTTCAGTCATTTGACTCCACCCAAGCTGGAGCACTGCCTTGGAGAATTTTTAGTTGAATCAAATTGACCTCAACACTTGTTTTTTGTTCTTATAAACCTGGTATTTATTCTATATATATATATATATATATATATATATAAATATATTTTGTTTTTGGATATATATATATATTATATGTGTGTGTGTGTGTATACACACATATATTTAATTCACAATATATAACTCCAAATTAAACGTATTCCAAACGAACAGGACCAACAAAGACAATTAAAGGAGAAACTAACACTTGGAAAACATGAAGACAGAAATAGAACTGCTTAAGCTTAGAGCGCTGAGCAATGAAGAAAAATTGAAGAACATAGATGAGGAAATCTACAACGAATTAAAGAAACATTGAGATGGTCAACGCTTGGAAAGTGTCTTTAAACTGTGGCAAACAACTTGTGAAGCTGAAGAAACAAACTCGCTACAAGGCTGGCAAAGACAAAGCAATTTGTTTATTAACTACGAAACACAGTTCATCGTAGAATAGGCATCGGATAAGCCCTTGCTGAAGGAAAATAAAGCAAAAACATACACAGAAATGAACCCAGGCTTATCGAACACAAACCAGAGACGGACAAGGGGAGGCAACTCCACCGACATTACATTCCCAAATAACTTAAACAACAATCAAAAAATCTGGACGGAATCTTTCATGGCATTCAAGTAATCCTGTGGAGCTCCTAGAAAAGCTCCTTAATGCATCGTTCTACAAAACACATAGAATATATAAGAGATGAGAAAACAACAAGGAGTGTATATTTATTTCTCATTCTATAGAATAATATAAATTATTTACATGCTTTTAAGTTAGAAAAAAATTTGTCAAGATATTGGAATTTTGTTATTAAATAAAATTTCATCAAGCTGTTTCTCTGTCATTTATGACTTTGTGTGTGTGTGTGTGTGTGTGTGTGTGTGTAGAAAGGTTTATGTTCTTTGTTTTTTGTTTTTGGCACGTAATTCATTGTTTTTTATTTTCTATATTAATTTTCTGCTTTTCTCTCTCTCTCTCTCTCTCTCTCTCCATTTTCCAAACATATCATTCAAGACACTGAGGAAAAACCACAAGTGGGGAAGCAAGCTTCAAACAGGCAAGGGGCAGGTCCAGCCCCTCGCAAGTTGAATAAAAATATGGCCAAACAGCTTCTTGAGATCTCGGAACAACTACGACTGATGCAGCAGGCGATAGATGAGCCATCGAAGGACTCTAAATAGTTATTGTGATAAGGAGAGGGGGTCGTGGTGGGAATGGGGTGACAGTGATGGTGGAGCAGTGGGGGGGGGGGGGTTAGAGGAGAGAGAATTTGCCACTCTCACACTTTTCATTGCTCACCTCAAACTTCACAATCAAACCTCTTGTGCCTATAATTGTGTGTGTGTGTGTGTCCATATATATGTATATATATATACATACATACATATATATATATATATATATATATATATATATATATATATATATATATATATATATATATATATATATATATATATACACATACATCTACACACACATTCATACACATATATATATAAATACTTATATATATATATATATATATATATATATATATATATAAGTTTTAACAAAGAGAATGAGTTGAGCAACACCTCTTTTGGCATAATGCTACAATTGTCTCATTTTTTTACCAGAAAATCATTGCTGAAATATTACTATATATAATATATGAAATAATAGATTGAATCAGTATTAATCCAGTAATATTGACAAATGGCAAGTCTTCTCTGTCCATTCTCTTTGTTAATATTTATATTTATATAAACCTTATTGGTACTTTATGGATTACAGATGCATGTTGAGCGATACGATCAATATTAACTGTAAAATGTTATCTGATAGCCAATACCTGTAGACAGGCTTTATAAAGCAAACTACAAAGTCAATACCCCAATTGAATTTATATATTTTTATGTGTGTGTATATATATATATATATATATATATATATACATGTGTGTGTGAGTGTATATATATATATAGATAGATATAGATATATATGATGATAGATCATCATCATCATCATCATCGTTTAACGTCCACTTTCTATACTAGCATGGGTTGGACGACTTGACTGAGGACTGGTGAAACCGGATGGCAACACCAGGCTCCAATCTAAATTTGGCAGAGTTTCTACAGCTGGATGCCCTTCCTAACGCCAACCACTCAGAGAGTATGTATATATATATATATATACATACACACACACTT
Source organism: Octopus bimaculoides (assembly GCF_046866305.1). Lineage (NCBI taxonomy): Eukaryota > Metazoa > Mollusca > Cephalopoda > Octopoda > Octopodidae > Octopus > Octopus bimaculoides. The sequence continues at coordinate 79,639 of NW_028315355.1, forward strand.
ACCTGTATGTGTACATATACATTCGTATGTATATTTGAACGAAATCAGAAACTATTAGATTTTGGTACAGTGACTATTATTGTTATTATTATTAACGTTGTTGTTGTTGTCACAAATATTGTTAGAACCGGTGTAATGAAAATTCCATTGTTTTCCGTGTTTCTGCCCCCAGGATTCCTTTCTCATCAGGGCAACTGCTTCCTGTGTCATTGCCCCTTCTTTTCTCCATCTCTTCCACCTTCTCTCTCCCTCTCCCTCTCTCTCTCCTCTCACCACAATGTTTTCAAATATTTCTTCCCCCCCCCCACACACACACAATCAATCGTATTTATATACACACATGCACATGGCTGAGTGGTAAGACGTTTGCTTCCCAACCACATAGTTCCAGGTTCAGTCCCAATACATGGCACTTTGGTCAAATGTCTTCTACTGTAGCCTTAGACCAACCAGATCTTTGTAAGCGGATTTGGTAGGCAAAAACTGAAAGGCGCCCATCATGTATGTATATATATATATATATATATATATATATATATATATATATATATATATATATATATATATATATATGTATATATGTATATATATTTCGTTTTTGGATTTGGTTTGCAAGATTTCTTTATGTGATTTCGTGTGTTGAAGCATATTCTTTTGTGTCTGGGGAGAGTCATTTTCTTATTGTGCCTTAAAATTTAACACACTCACCGGTAAAATTTCCACTTATTTCTCAAGAGTCAAGACTATTGAAAAGGTCGCAAGACACAACGAAAATTTTAGGAAAATAAAAATAAGAAATAAGTGGAAATTTAACCGGTGAGTGTGTTAAATTTTAAGGCACAATAAGAAAATGCCTCTCCCCAGACACAACAGAATATTGTTGTTTGTTGTTTATAGTTTCAGGTTAGAGCTGCGGCCATGCTGATGCACCGACGTGTTGCTACACTGTTATTACAGGGAGCCTCCTACAATATGTGGCACTTGGTGAAGAATGGAGTTTGATTTAGCAACCCTCATTTGCACCTCTTGCCGTGAAGTAGGTTCATCTGGGACTCTCGACAGAAAGAGGTCCAGCTTCGATTTAAAAACCCCTACATCTACTTTGTGCAGATTGCTCAGGCTCTTTGGGAGAATATTAAAAAGCTGTGGGCCCCTGAATCCCAAGCTGTTGCAGTAACTGGTCCTGAAGCACGATGGCATTGCTGGGATCTTTGGCACTATGCAGTGTCGTCCCGTTCTGGCATTGGTGTAGCTTTCAATGCCAAAATTTGGCACAATTCCTTCCAGAATCTTCCAGATGTATATTACTGCATACCTCTCCCGCCTTCTCTCCAGGGAGTAGAGTCTTAGCTGTTTCAGCCTTTCCCAGTAGCCGAGCAGTTGCAAAGAGACAATCTTCTTTGTGAATCTTCTCTGGATTGCTTCAAGGTCTGCTGTTAATTTCACACTGCTGGGTGACCACAGCTGTGAGCAGTAGTCCAGGCAGCTGAGGACGAATGTCCTCCAGAGGATCATCATGGCTTCCTTATCTCTGGTTCTGAATGTTCTCAGGATCCATCCAGCCAGTTACCTGCACTTTGTTGCCATCCTGGTAATGTGCACGTGGAAAGACGTATCATCACTCATGTCGATACCCAGGTCTCTCACTGATTTAGGCTCTGGGATTGAAATTCCCTGCGGACCAGTATACTCTGTAAGTTTCATATTCAGTTTTGGACGTTGGTAGCGCAGGGCTTGGAATTTTTCAGCATTAAACAGCATATTATTATCCTCAGCCCATCTGTAAACTGAGTCCAACTCCTGCTGCAGATGTGCAACATTACTGGAGTTCTGTATTTTCTGCGAGACTTTCGTATCGTCTGCGTAGCTTGCAAGAGTGGCTATCTGGGCACTTGAAGGCATATCTGAGAGAGCGACTATAAAAAGCAATGGTCCTAAGACATATATATATGTAAGGATATATATAATAGCAAACGCACCCGTCCTTTGGACGATTTAAGTTGCTTTGGTGGTATTTTTTTTCACCAAATAGTTGAACTACTGAGAAGGCTTATGAATAGTATGGCAGTCTATGTTTCTGATTAACCTAGGAATGGGAGATCGAATTGAAGGCTGGATATTGTGGAGATCTCGCGCTTTAATTATCATAGCACATATAAGTTGGCAAGCGATGAAAAGTTAAGCGACTGAAGTGTTTTGGGAGTAGGTTACAGATAATGACTCCAAAATATAGTTGTTTTATATGAAAGTGAAGTTCCTTGTCAGAAACAGCCACATAAACGGTGGAAAGAAATTGAAGGGAGACATTGAGACTTCCCCTCTGCGAGTTTAACAGCAAAGGGAGCTATTTTTTCAGAGAGGTAAGCTAACAAAAGCCCCTTTATTCTGTCTTCCGACATAGCCTGCACGTAAACAGCGAATGCCACATAAAGTTAAATTGCTTAGGAGCTTTCTGAAAGATACGTAGCGTCTTCGATAGTGAAAGCAAAACTCGGCAGAGTTATGATGTAAGCATGTGCTAAGACCCCCTCATAACTTTTTTTCATTTTTACAAAATTTGTTTCAATTCTGTCTGCTCTTTTACTTGTTTCAGTCATTTGACCGCGGCCATGCCGGAGCACCGCCCTTTAGTCGAGCAAATCGACACCAGGACCCACTCCTTCCAAGCCCAGCACCTATTCCATCGGTCTCCCCCTGCTGAACCGCTAAGTTACGGGGGACGTAAACACACCAGCATTATTGCTAGAAATTCACATGCTAGAAATAACAGCCAAATCTCACAAAACTACGATGACATAATGAAAGAAACAAAAGAAAATATGTAATCAATCTACTCACCTTTCTGCAAAGATTTCTTTCAGAGTAATTTCCCGCCGTAATATGATAAAGTGAAATTAAAGTGTTCATTTAAGGAAATATTAAAGTAGCTTGTTCCAGAGGAAATAATAATAGATTTTTTTTGAAAAAACAAATATATATATATATACATTATATATATATATATATATATATATATATATATATATATATATATATATATGTGTCTGTATTTGTCCTTGCCTCACCGCTTGACAACCAGTGTTTGTGTGTTTACATCCCTGTAACATAGCAGTTCAATAAAATAGACTGATAGAATAAGTACTACGCTTAAAAAAACAATAAATAAGTCCTGGTGTTGATTTGTTCAACTAAAATTCTTTAAGGAGGTGCTCCAGCATGGCCGCAGTCAAATGAGTGAAGCAAATGAAAGAATATGTTCCACCACCACCACCACTACCCACTGATAAACGAAGACCACCACTCACCGTATCAGTTGACTTTGGGTCAAGACAAGACACTGTGGTCAGACAGTGATGGACACAGTCCAAAATTATGTCCACCCACGGCATGTTGACATAGGTAGGTGAACAGCTGGACACACCATACTTGAGACGGCACACTTCGTCAAACTGCTTCTCCACATGGTGTATATGGTGGTGCACCCTGGTGGAAGAAAAAAAAGAACATGAATGTGATTGAGGGTAGATATGGAGTCCTATGTGTGAGTGCACAGATTGCATTTCAATTGAATCTCCTGACAACAATGCCAGCTTCATATAACCAAGCTATCCTTCTCCCTGGAGACTAGCTTACGGTTTACCCCTTGTTTAGATACCTATTACTTCCAAAGTCCCCACAAGCTATGAAACATGTGTGACTTGGGTTTTTTCTACTCCATTCCCTAATTTTGGATGTTTATTCGCATTTCAAGCAACCCCCAACTGCTAACCATAAATTATAAAATAACCTTCAACAAAGCGTTAGTACGAAGCAGTGTTTTAGGTTTGAACAGAATTTAGGTTAGTTTGAAATATGTTTTGGTCACATGTTTCAACTGCTGCAGATATTGTGGAGAATAAATTTCTCTTATGATAAAAAAAAGGTATGAAAAGAGGGGTTTGTTCAGTGTCACCCTCTTTCAGAAATCTCAGAGGTTTTGGAGACTGGATTTTCATCCGGTTGAGCGAAGGAGACCCAGATGAGCATGATCAAGTTTTAACAAGCAAAATAGTGACAAACAACAACAACAACAGGATCAATATATTTGTTGCCCTTACCTTGACACAAGATCCACTGCAGATTTTCCGGATGTTTCCAAAGTCACGGAACGGATGTAGTTCCAAACATCTTGCTCAGCCTGGGAGCATTTCTCGCTGGTGTCATCACCGAAGGTGAACGGAGGAAGTGTGAGGGACCGTAAAGTGTCCCTTACAAACAGGAGATGTTCTTGAGAGTTCCAGTGAATAGGGGGCAGATCTGAAGGGGAGGAAGAAATGGGAGGAAAGGAAAAAAATTAAAACAGAAGTTTAAATGATAGTCACACAGGAGATTGAAGTAATAATAATAATAATAATAATAATAATAATGGTTTCAAATTTTACCACAAAGTCAGCAATTTTGTGCCTGACCGGTTTCTATCAAACCAACCCACCCATGCCAGTAGACAAGGCAGACATTGAATGATGATGATAATGATATATATATATGTATATATATATATATATATATACACATACATATCATATATATATATTAGTTTATGTATATATTAATATTATCTCAGTTTTAAAAAAACCTTTGATAATGTAAATATGTTAATAGTTACCAGAGGTAGCAAAATTACACTAGAAACCAAGATATCACAGCCATTTTACAGGTAGAGATACCAAGTTAAAGTGATACATTTTGAGAAGATATGAATAATAATAATAATAAATGGAGCAAAACGCATAGAAATAAAAGTTCCTTTAATTCCTACACATGTTTTAAAATATATGAGAGAGCTCTTCCACAAAGAAGTAAGAGCTGCTGGAATTCCTCATATATTCCTCTTCAAGGGAATCCACAAATAAACATATGAAAGCAAGACAAATACGAAATGATGAGGTAACTTACGAGCTAAGATGTTACATGGTCAGTGACCATTAGAAACGTTTGTTTACATAGAGATATAAAGGGATCAATGATATTATTCCATGGGCTTTAGGAATAAGAACCCTTGTTTACATAGAGATATAAAGAGAGGAGGTTGTAAACGTGATGCTAAAGGTTTAAATTGAATGAATGATTGAAATGTGGAGAGGAAAGTTGCTGAGTGAAAAAGATGGAGGAAGGGAGATAACTAAGGGAAAACCTCAAATTAAACATATACTATATAAGGAAAACGAATTACATATTTATATGAAGTGAAGAAAGTGAATAAAAATAAAACATCATAGCCTATTATATGGATATTAATGTTAGTTAATGGTAATACAGGGTTTAGGATATTTATTGGAGAAGTAATCATGATAATAATATTCACGTTTACAAGAATAATAGA